>NW_027187220.1:1216230-1226102 GCF_028583685.1 Petaurus breviceps papuanus
CACCCCGCTCCCCCCCCCCCCCCCGCCCCAGGTGCGCGATAAGGAGGGAATGACACTCTGCCCCCTGGCGGGCCTGGGGGAATTTCTAGGAAACACTTCCCCCAGAATGAGCCAAGCAGTAGATGTAGGAGACTCAGCGGATCTCCCCGAACCCCGCCCCCTCTTCTCCCTCCATCCTTTGCCCGCTTCCCCCTTTTCCCCTGTCCATTATTTATTCTCGTTCTCCTTTCTCCCTCTCCATCTCATCCTCCATCCTTTTCCTCTCCACTTTTTTCTTTCCTTCCACACCCCGCTTTCCCCTCTATCCATTCTCTCCCCTTCTCATTCCTCTCCCATTCCCCTCCCTCCTCCTTCCCATCCATCGCTCCTTTCCCCCTTCCCCTCCCTCCTCCTCTCCATCCATGTCTCCTTTCCCCCTTCCTCTTCTCCCTCCATCCCTCCTCTCCCCCCTCCACCTCTTTCCCCTGCTCTCCCTCATCCATCCCTTCTTTCCCCCTTCCTCTTCTCCCTCCATCCCTCCTCTCACTCCCCTCCACCTCTTTCCTCTTCTCTCCCCTTCCCCATCATGCTTTCCCTTCTCCTCTTCTCTCCTGCACCACCCAGCCTCCCGGGGGACACAAGCCCACCCTACCTAGTACGCCTTGGCTCGAGGACATCGAAGTCGTCGCGTGGCTGGCCCGAGACCCTGGGGTGTGCGCGCGCGCCCGCGCGCGCCTGGCAGCTTACAGCGAATCCGGAGAGGGACTGGCGGGGGAGGAGGCGGGGCAATAGAAAAGGGGCGGGGCAACGGAGCCTTCGAAGTTGCCTAGGCCACGCCCGGGGAGGGGCGGGGCGTTCCACTCCGGCACGTGCTGGGCGCGTGCGGCCACCCGCCGCTTCCGCTGCGCCGGTTGGTGACGTGAAGGCGCCGCCGCCACCGCTGCCACCGCCGCCGCCGCCGCCACCACCACCACCACCACCACCACCACCCAAGTGCTAGTGGTGTGGTCCCCCGCCAGCGCCGCCCCGACGTCCAGTTCCTTTCACCTGATTGGAGTGAGGCGCCTCCCGCGT
This sequence comes from Petaurus breviceps papuanus, assembly GCF_028583685.1. Classification (NCBI taxonomy): domain Eukaryota; kingdom Metazoa; phylum Chordata; class Mammalia; order Diprotodontia; family Petauridae; genus Petaurus; species Petaurus breviceps. The sequence continues at coordinate 1,217,284 of NW_027187220.1, forward strand.
TCCGAGGCGCCTCACTCCAATCAGGCCCGCAAAAAAAAAGGGGGATTGGGGGGGGGGGGGGGGAATTAGGGGAAGAAAGCAAAGATAGGCCTTCCCTTCCCTGTGCCTTGGCCTGCCCCTGTTACCAAGGCAACCGGGGAGCTTCCCTTCCCCCCCCCCCCCCGGGGTGCAGCCTTATTTCAAGGCGCCGCTTGGCCTCTCCTCGCAGCCCCACGCAGTTTATCAATCCAGCTAGCTTCATCTCCAGGCAAACTTGCCTTCCGGAGAAACTTGAGCCCCATAATATCCCTCCTCTTAATTAGAGTTACTTCTCACAAGTCAACCATCACTACCCAACTCAGGAACTCCATGGCTCCCTGCTGACCACAGGAGCAAGGGGAACCTTTGTTTCTGCTTGGCATTCACGACCCTAACAGGCGGGAGTTGTGACCCTGACTTTTCTGTGGCTCTGCTTGGCTACCCGTAGTTGTATGTGGTTCAGATACTTTCCATAGAACACCCCCAGGACCTGACTCTGCTTCCTCCTGTACATGTCCCACACCTTGGGTCCTGGTCAAACTGTGTGCTGGTACAGCGTTTCCTGAATTCACATGGCTCTGATTGGAACCATGGTCCAGACTTGAGCGTTGGTCCAAAATCCTAGGACCTACATTTCAAGGCTATTAAGCACCTACTATACCAGGCATTTTCAATCCCTTTCTGAAACACATCTTGGGATCATTAAGAGACCTGTGTGGTGTAAGTAGTAGGTAGGGAACTGACTTAGGAGTCAGAAAGACCTGCACTGAAATCCAGTATTTGGGCACATTTTCAGAATCCCACTACAAGCACCCTAAAACCATAGGCAGGTGAAGGGACTGTCCTCATAGGCATCTCCATATAGGAAATCACAAGTCACTCCCCCCCCCCATTAGAATCCTTAGGGTTACTAATTATATATTTTTGGCCTCTGACTAATTGAATTGGTCAGTCAATTTAATGCTGGCTTATCTTTCCTACTAGACTACATTCCCCCTAGGACAGGTACCAGGTATTTCTTTTTTGTTTGTTTTGTTTTTTCAGATTTTAATTATTTTTAGTTTTCAACATTCATTTCCCCAAGATTTTGAGTTCCAAATTTTCTCCCCATCTCTCCCTTACCCCCCCACCCCAAGATGGCAAGCTTACTGATTACTCCTTCCCCCACTCTGCCCTCTCTTATATCCCCCCATCCCTCCCATTACCGCCTCACCCCTTACTTTCTTGTAAGGGCAAAATGGATATCTATACCCCATTGCCTGTACATCTTATTTCCCTGTTGCATGTAACAATTTTTTAATATTTGTTTGTAAAATTTGAGTTCCAGATTCTCTCCCTTCTCCCCTCCTCATCCACCCCCACTGGGAAAACAATCAATTCAATATAGGTTGTACATGTGTAGTTATACAAAGTATTTCTATAGGAGTAATGTTGTTGTAGCAGCAAGCACCCCAAGCGTCCTCAGGGTTGCTGCCAACACAGGTTCTTGGATCTGCTTTGATAAAGGAAAGCAACTCAAAATGGGTTAAAAAGCTTACTTTAATCAGTCAAACATACATCGTTTACCTCATTCAGGGGAAAGAGGTCAGCACCCCGAACTTTAGAATATACAGACAGAATTATCAAGTCAGAGAAACAGATCAAGTAGACAGATTTCCAAACTGTCCAACCATTACATCCATACCAAATCAACATCTGGGTTTCAACATCTGGGTTTTTCAAAGCCGGGGGGTTCTGGACAACGGCTTCCCAGAATCCACATCAAATCACAGAACACTTCTCAAAGTGAGCCCCAAAACAAAGCTACACAATCAGGGCTTATATAGCCTTCTCCTGGCTCAGAGAATGTAACAACCTTATTGACCCACTGGCCAATCAAAAAGTATCTACTGAAAAACAAGCCTCCCACCCCAGGCTCCAGGTGCACTTTAGCCTAGGGGCAGGGAAGATCTTTAAAATTTACATTCCCATTACAGTTGTGAAAGACTATATTTCCCTCCATCCCATCCTGCCCCCATTTATTCTATTTTCTATTTTGACCCTGTCCCATTTCAAGTGTTTGCTTCTGACTACCCCCTTCCCCAATCTGCCTCCCTTCTATTACCCCCCCCATCCCCTTCCCTCTATTTTCCTGTAGAGTAACATACCCAATAGAGTGTGTATGTTATTCCCTCCTTAAGCCAGATCCAATGAGAGTAAGGTTGCCTCATTCCCCTTAACCTCCCTGCTCTTCCCCTCCATAGTAAAATAGCTTTCTCTTGCCTCTTTTATGTGAGATAATTTACCTTATTGTATCTTTCCCTTTCTCCTTCTCCCAATATATTCCTCTCTCAACTCTTAATTTTATTTTTTAGATATCATCCCTTCATATTCAACCCATTCTGTGCCCTCTATGTATACATATACACATATATACCCATCTATATATACACATATGTATATATACATATATGTTCCCTTCAACTATCCTAATACTGAGAAAAGTCTCATGAGCTACAAATATTCTTTCCATGTAGGAATGTAAACAGTTCAACTTTAATGAGCTCCTTATGATTTCTCTTTCCTGTTTACCTTTTCATGCTTCTCTTGCTTCTTGTATTTGAAAATCAGATTTTCTGTTCAGCTCTGGTCTTTTCATCAAGAATGCTTAAAAGTCCTCTATTTCATTGAATATACATATTTTCCCCTGAAGTATTATACTTGGTTTTGCTGGGTAGGTGATTCTTTGACCTCCTTTGACCTCCGGAATATTATACTCCAAGCCCTTCCATCCCTTAATGTAGAAGCTGCTAGAACTTGTGTTATCCTGATTATGTTTCCACACCATTCAAATTGTTTCTTCCTGACTGTTGTAATACTTTCTCCTTGACCTGGGAACTCTGGAATTTGACTATAATATTCCTATGAGTTTTCTTTTGGGAATCTTTTTTTTTTTGCCTTTTTTGGAGGGAGGAAGGCAGTGCAATGGGGGTTAAGTGACTTGCCTAAGGTCACACAGCTAGCACGTGTTAAGTGTCTGAGGTCTGATTTGAACTCAGGTCCTCCTGACTCCAGGGCCAGTGCTCTATTCCCTGCGCCACCTAGCTGCCCCTTGGGATCTTTTTCAAGAGGTGATTGGTGAATTCTTTCAATTCCTATTTTGCCCTCTGGTTCTAGAATACCAGGGAAGGTTTCCTTCATAATTTCTTGAAAGATGAAGAAAGCTCCTCCATGGCTCTTTTTTTGATCATGGCTTTCAGCTAGACCAATAATTTTAAAATTATCTCTCCTGGATCTATTTTCCAGATCAGTGGTTTTCCCAATGAGATATTTCACATTGCCTTCTCTTTTTTCATTCATTTGTATCTGTTTTATAATAACTTGATTTCTCATAAAGTCATTAGCTTCCATTTGATCCATTCTAATTTTGAAGGAATTATTTTCTTCAGTGAGCTTTTGAAATTCCTTTTTCCATCTGGCCGATACTGATTTTTAAGGCATTCTTCTCTGCATTGGCTTTTTGGACCTCTTTTGCCATTTGAGTTAGACTATTTTTTAAGGTGTTATTTTCTTCACTGTATTTTTGGGTCACTTTTAGCAGGCTGTTAACTCACTTTTCATGAGTTTCTTGCATCATTCTCCTTTCTCTTCCCAGTTTTTCCTCTATGGCTCTTACTGGATTTTCAAAATCCTTCTTGAGCTCCTCCATGTCCTGCAACTAATTCATATTTTTCTTGGAGGCCTTTGAAGCAGGAGTTTTGACTTTGTTGGCTTCTTCTGGTTCTATGTTTTCATTGTCTTTGTCACTAATAAACGATTCTATGGTTTGATTTCTCTTTCTCTGTTTGCTCATCTTGCCAGCCAAATACTTGACTTTTGAGCTCTTTGCCATGGTAAAACTCTGCTTCCAGGGTAAAGAGTGCTGTGTCCCAAATTTCTGGGGTTTTGCACAGCTGTTGTCGAAGCTTCTTCTAGGCACCTGCCTCAGAACTGTGAGGAGCACTGCCTCTCCACAGCCTCAACAAGCTCTGCCACACCAGCACTCCTCACCCCATGACCACCACCCCAAGACTGCAACCCAGATCCAAGCAGGGCAAAGCAAGAGAATCCTGCCTTAGTGCCACCAGAGAGATTCCTGCATTTGTCCTCTGGACAATCACTTGGTCCCTCCACAATCTGTGGGCCTGGAGCTCAGGAGGCAGTCTTAGCCACAGCAGCTGCAGCCACCCGGGGGCAGGGGGCAGGGACCAAACCAAGCTCTTCTCTTACCCAGGATCAACAGAGTTTCTCCACTGACCTTTTACTTTCTCTTTGGTGTTTATAAGTTGACAAGTCTGGAAACCGCCACAACTGCCAGTGATTAAGTCCTCTGATGTCTGTGCTGCAGGTCTGGGCCAGTGGGGCCCATGTATGACTGCGTTGTGCTCCCAGCCTGGTGCCATAAACCCTTCCTGTTGGTATGCTGGGTTCCCTTTAGCCGTAGACTTGTTTCACTCTATCATCTTGTGGGTTCTGTAGCTCTAAAATTTGTTTAGAGTCATTTTTACAGGTATTGAAGGTGGTTGGAGCGGGAGCTCAGGAAAGTGTGTGCATTCACTCCACCCCAGGTATTTCTTTAAAGTAGTAACATCATGCTGTGAGGGAAGCCCTAGAACTAGAACCAGGAGCCATGAATTCAAATTCCAGTTCAGCCTCTTAACCAGCAACAAGAAGAGGAGCAAGTCAGTTCCTTTTGCTAGGTTTCAGTTCCCTGATCTACATTCCCCACTTCAGTTCTGACAATGCCAAGGATAAGGGAGCTGCTGCTCCTGGTAGTAGTAGTAGTAGTAGTAGTAGTAGTAGTAGTAGTAGTGTAAGAATTTTTCCTACCTGGATTCAAATCCTAGATCTACTTCTCACCAAAGTGTGATTTTAGATTGGCAGTTCCCTTTTCTGGGCCCCAGTTTTTTTGGCCCTCTCAAACCTAGATTACTGTTCATCTCAACAAACAGGGCCATGACAGTGATTGGTGCCCACTCCTCCTCAATCTGAGTCCCCAACTAGAGTCCAGTCTCCCTAAGCAGAATGTGCTGCCTCTATGCAAGGAGTCCCCAGCTTGAAGGTGCGTCCATCAGGCCTGTCTGAAGAAGGACCCCTCCAGACTCTGTAGTCCAATTTGCAGTCCCCGCCATTTGCAGGGCGGGCAGGGAGAGACGGGTCTGAAATGCTGTCCAGGAAAATGCCTTTGGAGGTGTAGGGAGGCATTATACAATGAGGTAGCTAGAATTTCCTTCTGTTGAACAGGGACACAAAGAGAAAATGCATGCCCTGGGATAAGCCCCCACGAAATCCCTCTTCGGTTCTGTCATTGCCTTTTTCTGTCCCTTGCTCTATTAAATGTCGTGAAGCAAACATTGACCCCCTGTACTGTGTGAGGCTTTGTGTCAGGGCAGCATTTCCTGCCCCCCCCCATTCTACAATGAGGGAGTTGGGCTAGATCCCTAGGAGCTCCTTCCCCTACAACTCTGACCACCAATTCAAAGAGAAGGTCATTAGGCAATCCTGGGAGGCTTACACTTTTTCCAGAGCTTTTCTGGAACTCTAAAAGGGGGGTGGGGTAGGAGAGGAGGATAATTTAATAGCACTTCCATTTCTAAACATCTATTTTTCTAACCCTTCCTTCATGCAATCCCACATCACCAATTGCCTATTGGACATTTCAGAATGGATGTCCCAGAGACATCTTTAATTTAACATGTCTAAAACTGATCTGGTCTTTCCTCAGAAAACCTTTTCTCTCCCCAACTTCCCAGTGTCTGTGGAAGGCACCTTCTTCTAGTCCTCTGGGTTCAGAACTTGGGTGTTCATCATGTCTGACTTCCCGCTCTCCTTCAGCCCACAAATTCAATCATTTGCCACCTCTTGCCATTTCACGCCATGACATGTCTCCCATCCAAGCCCTTCTCTGTATGCAGCTCCCACCACCCTGGTTCTTTACATCCCTCACCTCATTGGCCTCTCTGCCTCTGGTCCATCCTCCAAGCTGCAGCCAAAGTCATTGCCCTGAGATCTGACCCTATAATGCTCCAGCAGATGGGATCTGTTTACCTTTCCTGGAACAAAGCAAATTCACCAGCCTTTCAAGCTAGAAGGAATTCTGAAGATCATGAAATTGACCCTTCATTTGACAGAAAGAAGACTGAGGTCCCAGATGGGTAGAGAGTAGCCTAGGTCCACATCCCCGAGTAAAATAGAGAGTGGGGAAACTTCCAGAGCTGAAAGTGACCTCAGTCCCCTAGTCTTTCCCCCGCCTTCTCATTTTGCAGGGGGAACTGCTTAGGATTGCAGAAAGTGAAAGGGGACGGCTTCCAAAGAAGAAACTTGAGCTGAGAGAGGGGCAACGCTGTTGGGGCCTGGGAGCCTAGCATGGATGTATTTCTGTGCCCTGGATACCTTTCTGTCAAAGGAGGTCCTGTTTGTACCAAGCACTTAGCAGTGCCTCACACATGGGAGGTACTACATAAACACTTCTGCCATTCCCTTCTCCTTATATATAGCATGGGGGGGGGCAATGTTAATTAAATGACACTTAATGGAGAGAGAGATTCGTACTCACCCACCTACAAGAACACAGACACATACAAACATAGAACAGAGATGGGGTTGGGGGGAGAAAAGATGAGGGGGAGGGGGATGAAAAAGAGAAGTTCAGAGAGAAGGAAAGTGTATCAGGGCAGAGACACAGATGGACATCAAGGTACACTGAGTGGAAGAGAGGGAAGGAGGGACGGATTAGCATACACATAGATAGGGTAGAGACCGAGAGACACAAACAGGTCCAGAGAGACAAAGATGTGAACTGTGATAGGGAGAGAAAGGAAACTCAGATAGACAAATTCCCAGATAGGGCTGGCCCACCAGACTATACAAAAGAGAGTCTCTCAGGCCAAATAAATAGAGGAACCCATCAAGTTCTCCTGCCCATTTGAATCCCCTCCAAAGCTTTAGGATGTGACATCCTGGTTTTTGGAGATGGGGGAAGGCTGGTCAGCTAGCTTTGAGACATAAGACAAAACAACTCCAGGGGAGCCATTAGACCTGGCCAGGCCAAAGATTTCATTTGGTATGGGTGCAGGTGTCCGAGGGGGCGCTCTCATTCTCAAAATGGCTTGACCATCAGCTCATGTGGGCCAGGCCTCATGGCAAAACAAAGGGCAAAGGTGCCAGACTCTTGTTCTTGGCCTAGATGCCTGAGTTAGCTTTTTTGGATTCCTAGACTCTAAAGCATGTAGAAGGCTCAGTGGGCAGGTTGACCTTCTGGGCTCTCTGTTCGGTACTTTTTACTGGGGAGGTCTGCCATCAATGAGATAGGCCAGCAGGCAATTACTTGGGGGGCTAGAACCTGCCCTAATTTAAAGGAACCCAGATGGAAACACAGCTTGAGGGAATGATGGAAAGGGACAAACACCAAGACCTAGGCAGGGACAGAAAGAGATAGTTAGAAATGGACTTGGGTGGAAAGGGGGGACAGAGACAAAATCAGTCAATTGGTCAGTGAATATTTCTGAGGCGCCTACTGTGTGCCAGCCACCGTGCTAAGCACTGGGGATACCAAAAGAGGCAAAACACAGCCTTTGCTGTCAAGGAGCTCCCAGTCTAACGGGGAAGACAACAGGCAAACCAACATTCACAAAGAAGCTAGAGGATAAATAGAAGATAATGAAGAACCTGCAACTCAAGGGGACTGGGAGAGGTTTCCTGAAGAAAATGAGACTTAGCTGGGACTTCAAGGAAATCGGGGAAGACAGTGGCTGGAGATGAGGAGAGAGAGTGTTCCAGGCATGGAGACAGTTGGAGACAATGTTCAGAGCTGAAAGATGGAAAGTCTGCTTCGAGGAACAGCCAGGAGGCCAATGTCTCTGGATGGAAGAGAGTGAATGAAGAAGACTCTAAAGGGAGGAAGGGGCAGGGCCTGAAAGGCTGGAAAGCCAAACAGAGCACTGTGTATTTGATCCCAGAGGTACTAGGGAGCCACTGGAGCTTATTGTGTGGGGAGGGGGGACCTGTACTTTAGGAAGATCACTTTAACAGCTGAATGGCAGATGTACTGCAGTGGGGAGAGGCAGACTCTCCATCAGCTATGACAATAGTCCAGGTGTGAGGTGATGGGGAACAAGACCAGGGTGGAGGCAGGGTCATCGAGGAGAAGGGGGCATATAGCAGAGATACATCAAAGGTCAAATTGACAGACCTTGGCAACAGCTTGGATATGGGGATGAGGGAAGATGGAGTTCAGGATGAGGACTGGGTTGTCAGCCTAGAAGATTGAGGGGATGGTGATGCCCTCCACAGTAATAAGGAAGGGGATGGGTAGCTTAAGGGCAAGTGAATGAGCTCCATTTTGCATGTGTTCGAGATGCCTACTGGACATCCGGTTTGAGATCTCTGAGAGACAGATGGAGATGTGGGATTGGAGGTCTGCAGAGAGGCTGGGACAGGGAAGGGAGATAGGAGAATCCTCAGCATAGGGACAGCATTCAATCTAGGGGAGCCAAGGAAGTCCCCATGTGGGGCAGGATGGGGGCGGGGGGAGAGCAGAGAGCCTAGGATGGAGCCCAGGGACCCCCATGGTCAGAGGGTGAGATCTGGAGCACGAGCCAGAGAAGGGGGGGATCAGAGAGGGAGGGGGAGCATTGGGACAGACGGGCGTCCCAAAACCGTAGGAGGATCAAGGAGGAGAGAGTGCACACAACAGCGTCCAAGGCTGCCGGAAGAGGCCATTGGACTTGGCAACTGAGAGATCCCTGATAACTCGGGAGAGAGCAGTTTGAGTGGAAGCCAGG
>NW_027187220.1:1226202-1227056 GCF_028583685.1 Petaurus breviceps papuanus
GGGGGGGGCGGGGCGGGGCCGGGCCGTGAGTGGTCACTGGCGTGCGCACCTTGCCGGGGCGGAGGTGGGGCACATCTCTTTTGACGGGGTTTGTTCGCCTCTGCTCGGCTCGGCTAGGGCAGTCTCCGAGAGAAAAGCCGGCAGAAGGACCCATCCTGCATACGCGGAGACTCTGGGGGATGGGGTTGGGAAAACACTGCGTCGGGGGCGGAGCCGGGCCGGGATTGGACGACCTTTTCTGAGTAGCGGCGGCGAGATCGGGTCTGGTCCGCTGGGCCCAGCCTGGCCCGACCTAGCTCAGGTGGGGTGGGTAAAGAGTTGTAGAAACAATCTCGGAGAGAAACGGTGACGAAGGACCCATCCCGCATGCGCGCGCAGGCGCTTTGGCGGGGAGATCACGTCGGGGGACGGAGCATGATCGGGATTGGCCACCCTCCGGCGACCTGCCTTGCGCGTGCGCGCTGCACGGGGCACGAGCTCTTGAGACTGGTGGCTGTACTGTGTGACATGGCGGCGTCCGCGGAGCAGGCGTGTGCCTTGTTTGCCGCCGGTGTTCGGGCGGTGCTGGAGGCTTGGCCGGCGCTTCAGGTTAGGGCGCTGGAGAGGGGAGGGAGCTTTGCGCAGCCTCCTGTCCCGGACTGAAAAACAGGCTGCTCCGAGGCGAGAGGAGGGAGGGAGTGAGCGGGCCCTGGAAGCGCCGAGGGAGGGTAGCCGCGGGGGGAGGGGAACGTGCAGTGTCTCCTCTCCCAGATCGCCGTGGAGAACAGCTTCGGGGGAGCCCACAGCCGCGAGAAGGCCCTGTGGCTCGGAGGAGTGGTCCGGGACTATTTTGTTCAGAACGGTGAGTGAAGCAC
>NW_027187220.1:1227156-1237815 GCF_028583685.1 Petaurus breviceps papuanus
GGGGGGGATGGGATCCCTGAGCGCCTCGACAGGCCCTAATTGGAGCCCTTGCCTGGGATTGCTCCCTTCCCAGCTGACCTGGAGCAGGATGAGGTCGAGGACTTCCTGGCTGCCATCATGAGCGCCGAATTTGATACCCTGGTGGAAGATGGAAGCCTGCCCCAGGTTAGCCCGTCTTGCCCCAAGTCACCAGATTCTGGTCGGTTCAGGCCTGGCCTCCCCTCTGTTTTAGGGTAACTGGCCTTTCCATTCCCAAGGCCCTAGACCCTCATGCCCTTCTGTTGAAACACACTATGAGATTTTTCCTGCCTCCAGAGTCTCCCCATGTTTCCAGTCTATCCTTAACAAAGCTTCCCAAGTAAAATTCTCTCGATTCAGTCTTTGAGGCCTCTCTGCCCTCAAGCCAAGGACACCCCTTCCAGCATATCCCCTGATCTCCATCTCCCCTTTCCCTTGACCCACATTCAGAAGTAACAGGACTTGAAGCTGGACTTCACAAGCCAGTTCTCTTCCTGTTACTTCACAGGCTACCTTCCTAAGTCAAAAGTGTCATTTCTTCTTCCTTTCATCTCTCCCCTGGCTTGTGACCATGCATGAGGACTCAAAAGTATACCTGTGTTGGGGGGGGGGGGGGGCTTTACTAGGTAAGCCAGCAGCTCCAGACAATGTTTAGATACTACCAGAGTGGTGAGGAACCTTTGCTAAGAGAGTTCATCACTCAGATGGGCCAGAAGCAGATGGAGGTGAAAGCCATGGAGGTCCAGACAGTCGACCAGAACGATGACAACAACTCAGACCAGGAGGAAAAAATAGATGGGGGAGCTGAGAAAATGGAGGTGAGGAGGAGGGGACCTCTCCTCAACCGGATTCTAAAATTAACAACATTTCTTTCTGACTTGGACCTATCATTCTGGTCTGCCCAGATCTTTTTGATCCTGATTCCCTCCCAAGTTGGTCATCTGAAGTTTTGATAAGTACACGTTTCCATGGTGCTCAATTTTCTTTTCTGTAAAATAAGAGGTTAGACTAGATAATTCCTAAGGACCTTTCTAGCTCATAGACCAGTGGTGTCAAGGTCAGTAGATCCATGCCACAAATTGGGAAAACTACAAATTAACATAATTGCATGACATTGTATTTTTTACTTTAGACACTTTCTCAATTACATTTGAATCTGGTTCTGGGTGAGCTGGACACCTGTGATGTAGACAGATTGTGGAGAAACACATTAAGGCAAATTCCCACATGTTCTTAAGAATCCCCTCCCACCAGTTGACTAGAACTACCAATATACCATTTATATAATGGTTTAAGGTATGTGCTATCACTATCCCAGTCTTACATGTAAGGAAACTGAGGCTGAGAGGTTGTGACTTGCCCAGGGTCACTCACACAGTTGGTGAGTGTCTGAGGTGGCATATGAGCTATGCTCTTCCTGACTCTTGCCCAAAGCTCTGTCTGCCCTGTTCCCTGCTTATTAATGGGTTATTGATGATTGCTCTTTGTTTTTTTTTTTTTTAAGCAATCAGGGTTAAGTAACTTGCTCAAGGTTACACAGCCAGGTGTTTCTGGGTGGGTGCTGAGTGTCTGAGCCCGGGATTTGATCTCCAGGTCATCCTGACACTGGAGCCGGTGCTCCTACTCTGTGCTACCTGGCCACTCCTCCATCTCTTCTTTAAGGGTGTTACTCAGTCAAATGCTTTCAGAAAATCTTAGGAAATTCAATCTGCAGGATTCCTATGATCTCCCAGTTTAGTAACACTGGCAGAAAAGCAGTGAGGGGAGCTAGTCATAACCTGTTCTTTATGTTAAGCCTGGCCTCAGTAAACATCTGGAAGAAAGCCTGGACTGACTTTGGTGTGCTCTAAGTCCCTGTTACTGCTTTTTTAGATATTGAGCATTGTGTTATTCCAGGCTTTCAATATCTTTAGACATTTCTGTCTCCATAGGCTGATCTGGATTAGTAAAATGACTTGCTGTGATTTGTTTTTTTTCTAGGTTTTCCCAGGCTGTATTCAGTTGGGTGCATTTTTTTTTCTGCTTTTTGGAGGGCAATTGGGGTTAAGTCACTTGACCAAGGTCACATGGCTAATTTTTGTGATGAGTGTCTGAGCCTGAATTTGAACTCAGGTCCTCCTGACTCCAGGGCTAGTGCTCTATTCACTGTGCCACCTAGCCACCCCAGTCGGGTGCATTTTCTAGATCTTTGTGGAAGAGTTGGAGGGGTACAGCTCTGCCACTGGGGCTCCACTTCCGTAACTTGGCCACTTCCTCCTCTAGATTTTCAGTAACCCTACTAACCCTTTGAAGAAGTTCTACAATTTTGCCAAGAATTGAGCTCAAAATCATTGATTTGTTTTCAAACTTAATTTTTTAGCCTCTTTCAAAAGTCAGCTCTTCCAGCAGTCTCCTGCTCTGGATCCACTTGCACTCATTAGTTCATTGCCCACCTTCAGGTCTGATCGCAGCCATGTAAAGGACCCAAGTTAGCATGAGCTCTGTTTGCCTTGGGCACCCGCTCCCCATTAGCCATTTTGGTTCGGTGCTTTCCGTTCCAACAGCATTTTACTTAGCTGAAGAAATAAATTACAAGTTGACTAAGTCCTGCTTTCTTCCCATCATTAGTTATTAGACATAACCCTGATCAGAGAGAGCATTGGGAAGATCCAAGTTCAAATCCAGCTTTAGACACTAGCTGGGCAAGTCACTCTTAACTACTGCTTGCTTGACTCAGATTCCTCAAATGTTAAAAATAAAGGTAACAGTAGCGCTTACCTCATTGGGATAGTTTGAGAATCAAACAAGATATTTGTAAAAATTGCTTGGCACACAGTAGGCCCTTAAAGGCTTTTTCCCTTATTGTGGCCCCATCAAATGCCTGCATCGTTGTTTTGCCTTCTCCCCCTTCTCTAATTTTCTCTCCTCTCTGACTCTTGCCAAGTTCAATTCAGTCTGCTTTTTAGGATGGTTCCAGTGTTGGGTGTGCTTTCCCTTGATGTTGTCATCTCTTTTTTTTATGTCATTTGGTGGGTTCCTTGGGCCCCCAGTCTTTAGAGAGTTTTCCTCATCAGAGCTGTTTCTCTTTGTGTCATCAGTCCCATCTCTAAGAAGCAAATTTCTGGAGCTTTATTTTAGTTTAGATCATTTCCTCTCCCCCCTTCCCTTGGAAATTCTCATGGAAGTCAGGTGCCTAGTCAGGTGCACTTGACCGCCCGGCGAGCTCTAAGAATAGATGGAGGGTTCATTTGGTTTCCGTCATTTATACTCCAACCAGTTTATCCTTTGGGTTAAAAGCAAATTTGCAGTAGTAGTTTCCCTCATCATTTCCTCTCTTTGGAAGTGATTACCAAAACAAGTCCCCAAACTGGAGACATTTAGCAGCTCGTAGGCATTGCCCTGGGCCAGGCCTCAGAGGCCACCTTCTGCTTCCACAACGCTTTAGTGTTCTGTATCCAAATGTCTTCTTGTAGGATTTCTTAACCTGAGGTCTTCATAATTAGTGTACTTTTCCTAACCCTGGCTTATTCTGGCCCTGTCTAGAGCTTGCTCATGCTTCCCCCCCCCCTTCCTTCCTCTCCCCTACTCTTACTGTCACTCCCATTCTTTTTTCTCTCCCTCACTAGCTGCATGGTTAGATGAATGGATGGAGGAATGGATGCTAGATATAGCAGTCCTGGGTTCCATTCCACCAGTTCCATTCAGTGATAGGCATGAGATCTGATTGGTTTCCTTGTGGTAGGACTCCCCACCAGGCCTACCTCTCTTGCTCATGACCCCAACTCTGTGCCATTCTTTCTTGAGAACTGGGGACATGGCTCCTGTTGATGGTTCCTTCTGTGGTTTTTTTCCTCTGAACACACAGCTTTCTTTTGCTAGCCTTCTTCCAGTTGTCTTCTAGAGCTGTGTGGGCAGGGGCTTTTGCTCCCTTTTCTACTCTAAAGTTGTTTCAAAATTTGATCTGTAGTACTCCAGCCCAGGCTATTTAGAGCAGCCCTTGTTAGCTATACTCTTAAGCCTGGTTGGGAGCCTGCCACCTACCAAACCTGTTTTTAAGCCATGGTCCAAAAATTTAAAGCTGCTTATTTGCACAAATTTGTTTTTATCCCCATTTATCCTCAGTACTGATGGAGACAACACTTATAGCCCCAAAACTTCTGGAGTTCTGTGTTCTAGGCTTTCTCTTCTTGCAGTGTCATTTGTCCCCATGTGAATCACCAGAAGGGAGTAGTCCCTGATCACATAACCACTGTACATGGGCAGGTGCCAGCATAGTGCTGGCTCCTGCCATAAGCCTCTCTCCTTTGGTTTCCTCCAGGTGACTGACAGCAGGGAAACCCCTGCCCTGCCCTTTGGTGCCCAGGCTGGGCTATCAGCTGCCACTAGCCTGGCCTCCATTGGGCAAGAAGATGCCGAAGATGGTTGGATTGTCATCCAGAAGAAAAAGAAGTGAAAGCCTAGCCCTTGCCCAGGGCCCTGGGCTTGGCCTTCCAGGTATACTCCAGGATCTCTCAGGAAAGAGCATTTTCTGAGCATCCTGCTCCAGCTAGGAAACTAGCCCAGAGCACCCAGAGGGGCCCTAGTTTGGGAGGAGTCTACCTGAGATCATTGGCTGCCTGGCTTTTCCATCTATGAACACCCTGTGATCTTTGAAAGTCAGTTGATCTCTTTGGGCTTTCGTTTCCTTATCTGTAAAATGGAGACAATAGTGGCTTCCCAGAATTTACTTTGCTCTGCCTCATGGGAGCTGGGGGAGGGGAATGGGGATACGAAGAGAAGAAGTGTGGCAAGTGTTCCCGCCTTTGTTCACCCCGACTGCCCCCCAGGACCTTCACCTGCTCACAACCCCATGCTCAGAATTAGGGTCAGCTAGAAAGAGCAGACATCTCCCTTCCCTCGTCCCACCCCCCTCTTCACTCATGTGGCTTCCTCTCCCTAAAGTAACCTCAGAACTTGTTTCTTCTTTGTCCACTCCATCCTCCACAAAGTTACCAAAGTTATCTTCCCAAGGGACAGACTTGCTTATGTGACAGCCATACTCAAAAACATTCCATGATTCCCTCTCCCTTCTAGGATAAATTCCAGTGCTCAGCCCAGCATGTAAAAGCCTCACCTGCCTTTCCAGGCTGATGGACTTGCCCTTCTCATGTTCTTCCCCCATACTTGGGAGTCTTCTGCCTTCTTCACATTAGCCTCTCAATCTGGACCCTCAGAGCTGCCTGGTAGACTTCACTAGGCAGTGGGGTTCCCTTTCTTCAGATGGACAGTCTGTTTTCAGTAATAGTTGTATTAGGGTTGTGGGTCAGGCCCACAGTCACTAATCAATGCTTGTGGGATTGAAATGACCCCAGTTAGAATTGAATTGCAAGAGCCTTTTCTTTGTATCCCCAGCGCTTAGCACACGGTTGGTGCCTAAAAAGTTTTCTGACTTGTTTGAAAACTGGTCTTCCAGCTTTGGAAGCCGTCTGAGGAGAAGGAGCAACAGCACATTCTCTTGGAGAGTGGTTCCAATTTCTAGGAACTCTATCCCCCCCCTTCCCCCCCTTGCAGCTTGATAACTTCCACACCCACTACTTCTCCATCTGCCTTTCTTCTAAAGGCTCCAGCTCTACTTTGTATTATTAGACTATTGGCCTCACTCAGATTAACACACGGTAACCACGTTTCTTTGGAACTGCAACCAAAACTGTATTTTTTCCATTAAAACAAAACATGAAACCAAATCTCCTTTTCCTAGTCCCCCAAAGCCCTGCTGTTATCTGGTGTAGTGGTCCTGCCACTTTTGGGGGAGAGGAGATTCTAAAAGGCCTTCCAGTCCCAGCCGCATGCGAGGAGAGGGAGGTGGTGGCCAAGTTAGGGCTTCCTCCCACTTCATTTTTTTTTTGGAGATGAAAATTAGACCAAGAGAGAAGGGACTTGAGAGACCGTCTGGTCCCGTCAACCCCATCATTTTACAGTTGAAGGAATTGAGGGTCAGAGATGAGAGGAATTCAGATCAGAGACTTGGTGCCAGACAAAACGTTAGAAATAATCTGTACCAAAGCATTGTGTAGGAGAAACAAGTTCAGAAATAGAGGAGACGTTCCAGGTCACAGTAAACGGCTGATCTGGGACTGGGGGGAAAGGATGACTCAGGTCTGACTCAAGAAATGGACTTGTCTAAAGACTCGCGAAGCCCTTTAGTTGTCCCCAGTGCCTGTTGTGTAGATGGCAAAGTTGAGGCCCAGAGAAGAAGGATCATAAGGATTAGAAGCTGGAGACCATGCTGAAAACCAGCCATTGTAAAGAAAGCCCAGAGATGGGGACTTAGCACCACAGGTCAGAATTGGAAAGGACCTTGGAAAGTTGGCAAACTTGCCCATTTGACAAATGGTGAAATAGGCCCATGGATCATGCATCCTGTCCAAAGTCACAGCACAGTTGAGGTGAGGCCTTTTACTTATGTAGGTAGGAGATGGGGAGGGCAGGGCTTTTTTTCTTTATAAACTGCCCTGCCCCAAGTGAAAAACAAAGGTGAGGTTGGAAATTACAAAAGCAAAACCCTCACATTTGGCTAAAATGTTGAAGAGCAAACCCCATAACAGGATCAAAAGTGCCCATGATCTGGAGTTCAAGTAACAAGGGCCAAGCAACTTGCTGAGGGCTGGTTCTCAGCCCTGGGGTCCCTGCTTGGCCATGGAAGGAGGGCCTTCCAGCTCTGGACCCAAGCCTGCTGCTATTGCTGAGGCTGCAGAAGCAGCAGTGGCTCCGTCGTCCTCTTGGGACTCCAGGCTGGAGGGGCCCGCCTGGAGCTCATCCCCCCGTCCAGCTCGGGCCAACACATCCATCCACCGCCTCTGAAGTGCTTCGGTCTCTGGGCTAAAGTACCAGGCCAGGTGACTCTGGGTGATCTTGAAGACATGCCGCCTCTCCTTGTGCTCATTGGCCTCTGGGGCCCCCACCTCAAAGCCAATAAGGGGCAGGCTGCGCTGGGCCTTCACATCCTGAGCAAGACAAGCAGACAGATGAGTGAGTGTGACCTCAGACGAGCTCTCCCTCCCTCTACTCCAAGATTTTGTAGGAGTCAGTTGAGTGCTTGGCATTCAAGGCCCATTCTTCCAATCTGGCCCTAATAATTCCTTGTTTCTTGGCCCTCTACTTTTTTATACTGTCGTTCAGCAGAGGCCCAACTCTCTTTGGGAAGCATTCCTGGACTAATCTGGCCTGTATCCCTGTGTGTGTTCTTCCACCCTCTGTCTCCTAGGTCTGAGAGGAGAGGAAAAATGGGGAAAAGAGGGGAAGATAAGAGACCACGGGGATGAATATGGGGAGGGGGGTGGGGAATTAGAAAGGAGAATGTTGACAAAGGAGGAAGACTTTCCCCTGAGTCCTGGAGAGAGGAACTAAGGCAGCCCAGGGAGTGAAGGGCTTTGATCCTGAAGGAGGAGCAAAGCCAAGACTCCAGGGCGGGGAGAAGTAGCAGTTGCAGCAAGACCATCTCACCTGAGGGGCTCCATAAATGTAGAGGACAAGGGGCTCACTCTCAGGGACCACAAACCAGGCCTTGTGCCAGCCCTTGGCACCTTTCTCCATGTAGTGCATGAAGCTGCAAACGAGGCTGTTTTCAGCAGCCACTGATGCCTGTTTCTGGGCCAGGAAGGAAGCCAGGGTTAGGGTCAGAGCCTGAAGGAATGGCCAAGCTGACTCCCTTCCCCAGGGCAGAGGGCTAAAGACTCACCTCCAGGATGGAGCGTCTCCGTTGGGGCGTGTTATGTCCTGGGCTTAGGCTGGGTCCCTGGGCCCCCTGCAAGGCTGTGTAGCAGTCTAGGCATACTCGATTAGAACGGTTATTATCATAGACCAGTCGGGCCCGGAACTCAGAGCACTTGCCGCACACAACCTGGGAGGCAGGCCAGGAAAAACCAGTGGTCAGGAAACCTAGCCTACTGAGGGGAAGCCAACATTGAGGAAAAAGGATAGCCCGGGAAAGAAGAGGAAGAAGAAAAAAGTAAATATGAGGAAAAGAGAGAAGCAAGAAACTGAAGAGGGTCAGGGGGGTGCCAGCCTGAACAGCTCTACCCGCTCCCCGCCCCCAGAGCCACGTCCACCATACTCACGTGGCCACAGGCTTTACAGTGGTGCCTCCGTTTGGTTATGGGATTGAAGGGCTCCTGGCAGCACATACACATGGTCACCTCCTTCTCTCGGATGGGTGTTGGGGCACGCTTCCCAAGGTCCAAACTCTGGGGGGAACCCCAGCTCCCAGTGAGGCTCTCCACTCCCAAGGTTGTGGCCCTCCCCTGCCCTGTTCTAGCCTCTTACTTGGTCTCTCCCTGCTTCTGATCAAATACAGGTACATTCAAGGCTCTCCATAGTCTGATTCCAGCCTACATGTCCTTCTTAAGCACTTGATTCCTGCTAAACTGATACCAAACATGACCTACTACCACCTTCAGTCTTCCCCAGGTATCACTGCAGGCTATTCCCCCAATGAGACCTCACTGGGTGGCCTTGGTCAACTTGCTGCCTACTTGGGCCTAAGATTTCCTCCACTGTGAGAAAGGGAATGGCAGGCAGCAAGGCCTGCTCCTCCCCCCGCCCATTACCGGTGAGCTAGGGGTCGGCTCTTCCTCCTCTCGGTGGGCTGAGTTAAACAGTCGGAAGGTCTCCAGTGTGCGCTCATGTTTCATGAGGGTGGCATGAATGGCCTAACAAGGGGGATTGGAAGTCAGAGATAAGAGGTCAGAGGTGAGATCCTCATCTCCCAGAAAGGGCTCTGACCACATGGATGTGGAAGGAGACTTCTTTCTTGTAAGAATTTGGGGTTCGTTGAGAAGTCACTCTTGCTCCCTACCCCCACTTTCACACATACACACTCTGTCTCTCCTCTCTGAGGAGGCAGAGCTAGGAGAAGGGTTTTGCCCATGGTCACATAGGGGATCATAGTCTGGATTTCTGGGAAGGGATAATCCAGGGCAGCACAAAGGATCCTCGGCTGTAAGCTAGGAGAGTCAGGTTCAGCCTCAGTTCTCTCACTGACCCATTGTGGGACCCTGGGGACCTACCCTTCTAGGCTTTAGTTTTCCTCTTTCTAGAATGATGGGGCAGGCACTCCTCTCATTAGAGAAGTTGGGGGTCTGAGTGCTGCATATGGTGTCCATTGGTTTGGCCTAACTCTTGTTCTTTGTGACAAAGGAAAGTTGTAGGGGGAGGAAAGGACAAGAATTAAGAAAAGGCCCCAACAAAGCTCGAGAAGTCAGATGAAAAGAGAGAGTCCAGTTGGGAGCAAGTGGGCACCAAGGTCTCATGACTGACAGCTTCTTGTGGCCTCCCTCCCCCCCTCCCCCTTTCCTCTCTGATATCTCCCGTTCGTCATGCTGACAAGGGCTGGTGGTTGCCTGAGCCAGGTCAAGCTTCATCCCAGCTGCCAGGAGCCAGAGCTACCCAGGGAAGTCATTACCTGGATCCAGTCCTTCTTTTCCTCCTCAGTCCTGGAAAAAAAAAAAAAAAGACAGGAAAAGCTCATTTGCAATAACAACTAGGAACAATCTTGTGCCCCCTTGCCAAATGAGGCAAAGCCACAACACGGGGAGATGTCACTATCCAAGGTCACCTCTTTTGCTATTAAGCCTCATGGCCTCTATGTACCCAGCCGTTGTCTAGCTCTGGCAGATCCAACTTCTGGCCTCACAAAATCATTCACTCCATGGACAATGGCTGCTGGGGGCAGACAAGCCTTTGACAGCCCATTGTCCTATCAGGAACTAAGAAAGGCCATCATGGAGTTTCCCATCTCTGGGTCAGGACGTACCTGGCCTGCAGCTCCAGAGAACGTTGCTTCCCGGACACCAGGAAGGTTCGGGGCAGGTTCAGGTTAGAACTTTCCTTCAGCTGGTGGAAGAGATGGAAAGTGTCATTATAACCCTCTCCCCGACTCCAGAAAGCATCCATCTGTCCATCTCCCTAACCCAAGTGCCCCTGGTGACTCAGGTCATTTCCTAATGGGACCTACCTCAAGGCCATCCACATCTATGCAGGCACGCACACTGAATTTCTGTCCCAAGAGTCGGAGCTTAGGGACACAGTACAGTAAGCGGTCGTTGAACTGGGAGGCAAAGAGAGGAAGTGAGTGGAGGAAAAAGACAAGCAAGGAGGTGATGTTCCTCATCACCCAACCCCCTACTGGGCCCTGGCTGTCACCCTTACCAGGATGAGATACCGATCCTGAGTGGTCCCATTCTTTGCAGACAGCTTGAGGATGTGACCCTCCTTGATGAGCTCATTCGCAGGACTAACAATATCCTCCTCTCCTCCAAGCAACTCATAGACCTTCAGGAGTTTGTGCATTCTCTCCTGGGGAGTTGCAGGGGTCAAGACAGGACAGACAGTGGTGGAATTAGGGTTAGGGTTAGGCTGAGGCCTCTCCCTAAATATCTCCCCACACCCATTCCAGGATAGGCTGGGGGACCCACAGGGCCTCACCATCTTGCGTATGGCAGCATTGGAATGCTCAGCTGCAGTAGCAATCAACTCCAGTGATTCTGGGAGACACAAAACAAGGGCTTCAGATTGGGATAAGCCACTCTGGGGCAGGGATGTTTTTACCAAGAAGGTGGAGTACCAACTGAGCCTTGAATCAATCTCTCTCTCTCTCTCTCTCTCTCTCTCTCTCTCTGTCTCTCT
>NW_027187220.1:1237915-1246809 GCF_028583685.1 Petaurus breviceps papuanus
TCTCTCTCTCTCTCTCTCTCTCTCTCTCTCCTCTCTCTCTTTCTTTCCTCCCTCCTTCCTTCCTTCCTTCCATTCATCCATCCCCCACTCCCTCCATCTACCCATCCAACCACCAATCAATCTATCCATCCATCCACCCATCCATCTACTCAGTCATCCATCCTTCCAGAAGTCCATGTAGCCAATCATCCGTGTAGCCATTCAGATACCACTGTGGAGAGGAAATGTACTTCATGCCCCACCCAGGTCAGGAGACTCACTCTCTGCATCCTTGCTGTCTGGGGAGCCATGAGGAAGTTTGAGCAGATAGTCTTTCAGTAGCAGCTCGTACCGGGGAATGCGCTGCACAGGCTCCAGCATATGGTGCTGTAGGGTTAGGTTCCCACAGGCCTCCTCTTTCTGGGGAAAGGGGATCAGGGTGGGGGTCAGGTAGGGCTCCATGGTGCATGGGAGCTCTGGACTGAGAAGCTTGGGGGTTCCCCTGCTCACCTGCACCTCATGGATGATAACCTTGAAAGGGGCTGAGCGCTCTGTCCACGTGTTCACCAGCTCCACGGCCCTGTCAAAGTTTTTGACGTATTCACCGTACATCTTCAGGAATGGTGCCAGCTTCTGCAGGATGTCCCCGATTCGAGGGTACCGATCCCTTTGTGGAGGTGGGAGGAAAGAAGAGGGTTGGGATGCCACTTTTCCTCCCCTTTCAAGGACTAGCTTGACCCCTAATCAGCAACTGGCCTGCCTGAGTGGCCCACCAACCCAAATACAGGAAGAACCTGAGGCCAAGGGCAGGGCTTGGGATCTGAGGTCAGAACTAGAAGGGACCTTTGAGGTTATCTGCTTTGACAAAGAAGGAAACAGAAAGTCTGAGAGGGGAAGGGTCTGGCCACCCAAGGTTGTGCAGCCCAACATTCAAACCCAGGTTATATGATGGAAAATTGAGTGCTTGGCAGAGCAGGAGCAACTTCCCTGAGGGCTCCTCACCACTCTTCCATCCGCTTCTCAAGCTCTGGCAGCAGAAATTGCTGGTGGAAACAGTAGATGGAGCAGATGTTGGAGAAGATGCCGTGCACCACGTCAGCTGGGAAGGAGCTTCGGGTCCGGGCCTCCTCCAACAGCCGGGCACAGAACACCTATCAGGGTAGAGAGGCTGGGTTGGGCCTTCTGGGGCCTGGTGGCTCAGTCACAAAGGTTATGAAGAGTCAAGTCAATGAAGAGTCAAATTAAACGGGTGCATAACCAGGGTCTTTAGGGTGGAGGGATCGGAGGTCTGGGCTTGGGGGTCTTATTAAGAGGCCAGGGGAGCTTGGGGTTTGACATTTGCCCTCAGAGGTCTAGCTTAAGTTGGAAGGGTCAGGGTTAGAATGAGGGGGTGCTTAGGCCCATCTCCCTTGGGGTGGTTGTTTTATGGGGTTGAGGTTTGAAGGTGCCCCCAAGGATCATCCTCTGCTGTAAGGATGTACCCTAGGGGGACAGTGGAGGAGGGGTGTTACCTGGTCCAGGAGGTGCAGCCGTGATACATAAGCCTTTTCAGTCTGCAGGAGTTCATTGGCAATATGAAACACTTTCTGCTGAACTGTTAGCTGTGGAGATAATACAGTGGGGACATGGAGGTGAGTCTTGCCTGGTAACCTCACCACCCCCTGGGGCCAAGCCCCACACCTCCATGGAACAGGCCATGTTTTCCTGCTTCCTCACCTGCTAGCTCTGGCTATCTCCTAGGGGCCTACCTCTGAAGAGTCCTGTCTCTCCATTCTGGGCCTGGGCAGCCCCTCTCTCCCCTCTTCTTCATCATCTTCCTCTTCTTCCTCATCCAGGTCACTATCTGCCTCCATGGGGCTTTGTGGAGGCTGCAGAGGAACAACTGGGAGCAGGCTACTGGGGGGTTCTGGGGCGGCCTCGGTGATGCTGCCAGTGCCACCATTACCACTATTGCCTACGTTGGCCAAGCAGGTCTCCTCGTTGGTGGAGGGGGAGCTGATACTGCCGATGCCACTGTCTCGGTTGGGCACCTTCTCTCCCGGAGCAGACAAGAGGCATGGGGAGCCCTCCTTGGAGTCTGACCCTGTCATCAGCTCTGAGGGCACTAGGATGGCAGGTTCTCTGGAGGGGGAGACATGTGCCAGAGAAAGGGCATAGCGAAGAGGCCAGGTAAAAGCTCTCTTGCTTCTACTCCAAAAGCTTACCCTGAGACCACAGCCTTCCAACAGCTCCTTTCTTGTCACCCCTAACTCCCACCTCTCTTGCCTCCCTGTTTCCCCCACTCCCATAGGGCAGCCCCTTTCTGGTCCTACTCTCCACTCACCTCTCAAACCTCTCGATCAGGGAGGATACAGCTGAGGCCCCCCCGGCTGCCTCAGCCCGAGGCTGGGAGGCCCTGGTCAGCCTGGGGTCAGCAGGAAGTGGGCGGGAGGGTGCAGGGGGAATAGGTTCCAGCAGGGGGGTCAGCCGGGGACCCAGGAGGTGGGTTGGCTTGGGGGGCACTGAAAGACAAATTGGAGGGGGTAACCCCCCCCCCAGGCACTTGGCAGGCCCTCTTCTTTGGGAGGCCCTCCCCATTTCCCCTCACTCCTCCTCTTTCCTCCCAATCCCACTTCCCAAGCACACACTTACCCTGAGGCTTGGGCCCTGGGGGCCTCTTGGAGGGTGAGGATTTGAGACTGGGAATCTCACCCGGGGTTCCCTGGGGGTTGGGTTCCAAAGAGAGACTCTTGACAAGTAACCGAGGCCCTGGAAGCAGCCCTGAAAGCAAGCCAAATGTGGGGAAGGCGCCACGGAGGCCAGGCCAGGCTCAGTGTGCTCACCAGCAGGCTCAGACCACCAAGACCTCTCCCACTGCCTTCCCCGTCTCAGCCAAATCTAAGAGAAGGGCCTCTCCTCCACTCTATCCACAGCCTTGCTAAGGGGCAGCGGACAAGCCAGTTGCAGAGAACGCCCCTAGCCCCCATCCAGAGGGCCTAGGTGAGTGGGGCAGGGTGGGGCAAGATGGGGTCTGGCCTGTAATCCAGAGGGATGATTCATTCTGGGGAGACAAAGAGAGAAAGGGGGTTGGGGGAAGAGGGCCAGGACTGGGGATGACCCAAGGAATGACACAGCAAGCTGTGAGACAAAGACAGCAGGGAAGAAGGCTATACAGGCCTCTTTGTTTCAGGCAGTGGGGAGCCATGGCAGGTTGCTGAGCAGGATGGATGAACCCTAGCCCAGAAGGTGCCAGGGCCCTCACTTGCTTATAGTGGGAGGGCTAGCCAGGCCAGGACTCCAGAAAGCAGATGTTTTAGCAGAAGAGCCTTTGGTCCTGTAAGTTAGGTCGTGGAATGTGTGAGCTCCAAGAGGCCCTCCAGGGGGGAAGGGACTTGTCCAAGATCACTCAGTCAACTTCCAATTCAGTTTTCTTTACACCTATCTCCTACCCACCCCACCCCCACCTTTGGTTTTACCACCAGATCCTTTTATATCCTTGGAAGGTTAGCCAGAGACTCTTTGTGTCTGTGTGCACGCATGTGTGTCTGTCTGGTGTGTACGTATCTGTGTGTACATGTGTCTGCACATGTGTGTCTGTGTGTCTGCATGTGCATGTCTTTTTCTTGGGCTGTCCCCATGTTGTGCTCTGCCCTTAGCAGTTGGTATGACTATAGAACAAAATAACCCAGCTTTAAGAAAGCTGGGGCTGCCTGAAAGTGCCAGCTTTAGAGTCTCACGCCTTGGGTTCAAATCCTGCCTCACTTGCTTACTCCCTGTATGATCTTGGTCAGGTCTCCCCTCTTTAAAAGGGGTCCTTGGAAGGGATCCGCTATCAGTGGCTTGCCATTTATTAAGCACCTGTTGTATGCAAGGCCCTAGGCCCTCAGGAGGAAACAGGCCAAGAGAGTGAATTGACTTGCCCAGGGTCACACACAGCACTGGGGCTGCTGTCACCTGAGTTCAAATTCAGCCTCAAATACTTCTGCGCTGTGTGACCCACACAGTCACTTCATCCCTTCCTGTCTCAGTTCCCTTCCCTACGCCACTGGCTTGTTGCAAAGATCAGGTGAGATGACATTTGTACAAGCCCAGTACACAGGAGGTGCTTAATTACTGCAGGTTTGCTCCACTCCCTGCCCCCTTCCTGTACTCCATCAGTACTGCTCCCAGTGCCCTAGAGAGGCAGGGGAAGGCTCTAGCCTGGTCTGAGCAGGTCCCTTTCCCCAGAAACTCTGGGCACCCCTAAAGCAGACTTGTCTCTCCCACTTCCTCCGGACCTGTGGGGGAAGGGAAGGGGTGGGGTCTGAGGGCCATCTTTTCATCTGTCAGACAGGGCAAGGAGGGTTTGAGGGATAGTCAAAGGACCTCTAGCCACTGTCCGGCTGTGTGGGCTGGGGAAGGGGGCAGCTCCTAGGGCAGAGGAGCCAGCGAGGACCCAATCCTCTCATCTGCCTGGGAGTCTGAGCTCCCCTGGAGGGAGTTTGACCACTGACCCCCAAGGCCTGCTTCAGGGACTGACCCTGGGTATGAAGGGGGATCCTCATTACACACACCCCCTCACCTCAGCTCACAGAGGGCCCAGGCATAGCCACTGAGTGTGCACATGGCCACACGCATCCAAGAAACATGCAGGAACACCAGAAGACGGGCGACCACCAAATAACAAAAACATCCCCTGCCCCCAAATGTACACAGGGACACAGGAAAGGAAACAGGACAGAGGGCTGGGAGGACATAGGGGTGGGGGGGCAGCCATGTCAGGCCTCAACCTCCCCCAACTTCTCTCCTTGAGAAGAAAGACAGATACAGAGACCAGGAACCAAGGCAAAGCCTAGCCAGAGAGGGAGGGGGCAGCATTCATTAAGCACCTGCTGCCCCAGACAGAGGAAGAAGCAGGCACACAACAAAAAAGTGCCATGGACACCACCATGGAGTACCTGACTGCTGGGGAAGGGCCAGCAGCAGGCCAATGGAGGCCAACGGAGTTCATACCTAATGTCTCCTGGACTCAGCCAAGATGGAGAAGCACATGAGCTGCAAATGGTAGAGGGAGACAGGGAGGGAGGGGGCAGAGAGAAGAGACAGACAGATGGACAGAGGCAGAGCCTTTATCCAGTGCTCACTCTCTGCCGGGCACTGTGGCTAGAGCCAGGCAGCAGCTGTGAGGGATGGGGAGGAGGGGCTTATCACCAGAGGAGGAAGGTTCTGTTGGCAGTAACCCCTACCCCCAGCCCAGGCCTGGGGAAGTCGCCTGAGCTGGTGCCTAAGGGACGCTTGGGTAATGAGGCCTAGAAAGGAGAAAGAGTCCCCCTCTATGACCATCCCTGACTGGATTCTTGAATAGGGACTTGGACCTGAGAGGGTCCTTCCAGCTCGAAATCTTGGTCAAAGAGTTCAGCTGAGCCTCAGTTTCCTCACCTGTCCAATTAAGGGGTTGGTGTTTGTGTGTCCTTCCAGGCCTCAAGCTGGGGGGCTGAGTTTTTGCCCCAGCCCATGTGACCTATGAAGCTGAGGAGTCAGGTCTGGCAGCCCAAGTGCCTCAGAAGGTCCAGTCCAATGGGGCATGAGGCAGCCTGACCCTTCCTAGATCTCTGATGTGCCTCACATTTGGCCCAGGTGGCCTCCGAAGTTCTTCATTTGAATGGGAGCTCCCAGCACGTAGCCACAGCTGGCTCTGTGACTTTTGCTTTGTATTTCTTCCTCCTCTACCCCCACAAATACTGAGTTACAATAGGGCCTGTTCCCCAGAAGCACTTGCTCCAAGATCTTTTGAAAGCCCTGATCTAGCCAGGGCAGGATGGTGAGGGTCTCCAGTCCCATGTAACAAGTGGGGAAACAAAGTTGCAGCTCCCCTAAATGTGTACACAGCTTTCTATGGAGGGCCACCTCCCCTCCTGGCATTCAGAAGGGGGCCTTCTAGAGACACTATCAAGTGAGGTTCTGTCTTAGCCCCAAGGAGCCAGTGACCTGTGAGAATCCTCTCAGGTTTTAGGTCCCCAGGAAGAGGGTCAGCCTGCTGCACAAAGGGGGAGAGTGCTTCACCCTGGTCCCAAGTGACAGGTGTTTCCTTTCCCCAGCCAGGGCCCCTCAGCCCCACCAGGCAAACATCTGGCCAGCTCCAGCTTCACATCTGTCTAAAGCATTAGGGAAAGTGGGGATAGTGACTCAGACCTTGGCAACTTAAAAGTACAGGGTCCCTTTTCCTGGAGACTCTGGGAGGAGCCTAAGCCAGGTTTGGCAGTAGGCCTTCCCCCTCCCTGCTCTCTCTCCTCTGATATTCCACGAGGGAGACTGGGCCTGCATACCCACTTTTTGTAATTGGAGTCCCAGGCCCAGACAGAGACTGGGTACCCAAGAGGGAAATTTGAGAGTCTGATTCACTTTCCAGATATGGGGGAAAGGGCATTTTGTAGACCCAAGCACTCGGGCAGAACACTGGGCCCTCCTGGGCCCTTTGAGGACCAGGCACATTCATTTCCTCTCCCGCCCAGCTTGGATGGCCCCTGGCATCTGACCCTTTTCCACCCAACCGTCAGCTCCCTTGACTCCGACTGGAAATTTGAGCTCCTTCCCGCCATGGCCCCACTCCTATGAGCCACTGCCACCAAGCATGGGGACCCCAAGACCAAACTCTGACTCCTGGTGCACCTCTAATTGGATGACCCTTCAGGACCTCCCATGGGCCTCTCAAATCTAATCCAGCCTTTCCTTGCTTGGCCTAGCACAATCTGGCCCCCTTTCCAGCCTTTTCCGGCCAAACTGGCTCATTCACCATTGCTTGAACCTGACACTCCATCTCCTGCCTCCTGGCCTTTGCCAGGCTGTTTCCCAATCCCCACCTCCCACCCCAAGTACCCTCATCGACCGCCACCTCTTCAAAGCGTCTGGGAGCCAGTGACTCTCCTTCCAATCTCTTCCCCCTACCCCTCCTTCTCAGTGCACAGAAGGCACTTAAGAAATGTTTCAACTGAATGGAACCTTTGCACATCTAGGACAACCCCCTCATTTTCCAGACATGGAAACTGAGGCTCAGAGAGAGAAAGGGACTTGACCAGGGTCACTGTTACAAGCAGCAAAGGCAGGATTGCAGCCAGTTCTGGGGCTTTGGGGCTTGCAGTGCATAAGGACAATTAACGAACTGGCTGGGGCTGGTGGTGGGTGCTTTGCCATCTTCTCATCACTTTCTAGTCTAGAAACCAATGAAGCAGGGGCGGGATTTGCCTTCGGAGGTGGCAATGGTCATGGTGACCACTGAGTATCCCTCCCAAGCCCTTGTGCGGTGACCATTGCTGGGGGCTGGTCTGGTCTTGCTCACTCCTGACATCTCCCCCAAGATGGAGACTGTAGCCAATGTAGACCTAGGAGCAAGGAGGTCAAGGAGCCTGAGTCTAGTCTAGTCCCAGGTCTGCCTGAGGGTCACTTTGTGATCTTGGTTCAGCCTCAGTTTGTTACTGGGAATGATAAGGGGGCTGTTAAAGATGTCCTAAGCCTCTTCTCAGTCACTTTCCCACTTTTCCAGCCCAACACTCTCTCACATGAGCCCTTCTCTCTCCTTCCAAGCCTTCATCCCTCCCACTGGGGCTAGTGGGACTATGTCCAGAAGGCAGTCAACCCCTAGGATGCCTTTTGTAGCCCCTCATCACCCATCCCTTCTCTCCACTCATGTACACAGCAGTCAGGGGCCTTTCTACAGGCTGGCTGCCCATGGACGGAGAGTCACCCTCCTCACTTTGGGCTCTGGTGACCCTCATCTCTTTCAGTAACCACCTTCTCAGTCCTGACTCATACTCTGTCCTGGCCCCACCAGGCAGCTAGTCTTATCCCCATAGCTGACAGGTGGGGGAACTGAGGCACACAGAGGGGAAGGAGCTTCCTCAAAGTAGCACAGCACATCAGATCTCCTGACTCCCAGGCTAGGAAAAGAAAACCCCATAGGTGAGAGAACTGCTTTCCCCTGCCAAGCCTCCTCTTCCTCCAGACACAGGCTTCACAAGGAGGGGACCTGCAGAGTCTGGCCAAAAGGAGGCACGGGACCTGTTCTGGGACCAGAGCCATATCTGGGGAAGCTCCTTTAGTGACAGCATGCTGGCCTCCCTTTGGCCTGGGAGTCTTATACCCAAGTCTGTGTTCTACTCTGTTGGACATACTCAGTGATCTGAGCCTCAGTCTTTCCCTCTGTAAAATGAGGAGAAACCGATGTGCCCGGCTGACCTTCCTGGGGCTCCTTGGAAATCTTGAAGAGACAATCTTCTACAGGAGAGACTATTCTGCCATGGGCACCTGTGTCTTTCATTTGTGTGCGTCCCCATCTATCTCTGCTCTTCAAGTGACCCAAAATCAGATATTCCTAATCCAAATCTGGGTCTCACATTGGCCATCGAGGCTCCTCCCCACCAGGTCCAGACCATGGGGTCCTGGAACCGGCCAATCACAGCCCACACCTGAGATGTCCAACTACCTCCTCAGTCCAGGGGGCCCTGAGGATCTTCCTCGATTGGCCTTTTCCACTTGTGGGCTGCCAACAGAAAGAGTTTCATCCTTGGGGGGTGAGGTATTTACATACAGGTATCTGTCCTTTCCCCCCAAGGAGAGGGAGGACTCTTTCTACGGAATGGTGGACAGGAGGGCATCTCAGCCAAAGGTCAGAATAAGGTAGAGTAACTCTGGGAAACTGAGGAAGCCCAGATTGGGAAAAGGCCTTTAGACTATTATTTTATAGTGAGAAAGTGGCTCAAAGAAGCCCAGAAGAAACATCAGGTTAGAGGCTCAGAGGTCCCCTTAGTCTCAGCTTTCAGTGTACAGATGAGGAACCTGGAGACTTAAGAAGGGGGGATGATGGGGCCTACGTGGCTGAGCTGGGATTTCTGAGCCCTTCCCATAGTGGCACAGCCCCTCCCCCCCCCCCCCCCCCCCCCCCCCCCCCCCCCCCCCCCCCC
>NW_027187220.1:1246909-1248787 GCF_028583685.1 Petaurus breviceps papuanus
GGGGTTTGGATGCAGGGCCAGGGTGAGTGCGTTGACAAGAGGGCCTTACCTTGGAATGGTCACGGAGGATGCGTGGAGTGAGCCTCAGCGGGGGCCTGCGCCCGCACCCCCCTCCCCCTCCCCCCGGGATCTAGGCCAGACCTTCCACCCTCACCTCCCTTGGCCAGGCTTAGCCAATTGGCATGCCTCTCTGCTCCAGGCTGGCTCCATGCCCCTGCTCAGTCAGATTCCACGCATCCTTCGAGACTACCTCAAGGAAAGGCCCTCTTGTCAACTCTCTCACCAGACCTAGGGCTTTGGTAGGACAGGCTATGTGTGGTAGGAAGGAGCTCTCACTACTCAGTTTTCAGTCCACTGGATAAGATGGGGAAGGTGGGTCAGGGTTTGGATGCAGGTACAGGGTGAGGCCAGGTTTGGATGCAATGCACCACACTGAGGGCCCACGGGATCACAGGATCTCTGGGGCTACAGACAAGCAGCCAAGTGGCTTGTGCTCCAAGCCCTCTGTGGACAAGGCGTCCGCCACCTCCTGAGGCCTGAGGACCTCTTTACTTGGCCTTGGCTGTGGGGTCCAGTGGGCCCAGGCTCAGTGCCACAGTTCTCATCATTAGAAGGGCTTTTCCCCCCTTCTCTGGGCTGGCACCAAGCAACAGGACAAGGCTCTTAAGTCCCCCCCCCCTCCAAGGGCACATATCATGTCCTGTCCAGCCCCTCAGTGGGGGGCCCCCAGCTGTGCCTGAATCCCTCCCTGCTGGTCCACTCAAGTCTCCAGCTTCTCTTCAGGAAGAGTGAAGTCAGGGTCTGGCCATTCCCCTGCTCTGGCTCCCTAGGCCTGGGGTACACATGGGTCCTGAAAGTTTTCTTTGCCCATAGTGACCAGAGGATCCCAATCGTAAGGACTGGTATGGACCAAGCCCTTTGTGAACAGGAATCCCAGCATGGTAAAATGAAGGAACTGTCTCTCCAAGGGCCTCTCCAGCTCAAAGTGTCCAGGAGGAACATGGGGGAGGGGGAGAGGAGAGGAGACAGAGATGGAGGGAGAGACAGAGACAGAGAGGAGAAGAGGGGGAGAGATGGAGGGAGAGACAGACAGAAGGATACAGAGGGAGAGGCACAAGAGACGGAGAGGCAGAAGGCAGCAGGGGTCCGCTTGCCCACCTGTCCGTCTGTCCCCCCTTCCCATTCTCGCCTCTCTGGTCACCTGCTGAGCTGCCCCTCCTGGGCTCCCCCCGGACAGTCCGGCTCACTCACCAGGCCTGGGCTGCGCCCCCTCGATGTGGCAGGAGAAGCGGCCGGGCCTCGGGGGCCGCGGGCTCCCTGGGGGCGCGGCTCCACCACTGCCCTGCATCTCGCCGCTGCCGCCGAGCCTGCTGCCCTTCCTCCTCCTCCTCCTCCTCCTCCTCCTGCTCCTCCTCCTCCTTCTCCTCCTCCGCCCGCCGCGCCCGGCTCCCGGACCCCGGCGTCCCCCGCGCCCGGCCGCCCGCTAGGGCCGACCTGCACCCCCAGTACACGGGGGGCGGGGGCTGCGGGGAGCCTCCGAGCGGGGCATGGCGGGGCCGGGCCTGGGGGAGGGGGCCAGGGCGCGACGTAGATCCGGGCGCGGCGGCTCCGGGGGGCGGCGCCCCCTCCCCGGTATCCGGGGAGGAAGCTGCCGGCGGCTGGCCCCGCAAGGGGCAGGGCCGTGGAGGCGGGCTCTTCGGGGGGAGGGGAAGCCTGCGCAGGGGCTCCGGGATTCCCCCAAACCCCTCGCAGCTCCCTTGCAGCCCAGTCCGCAGAGGATGCGGCCCCTCCCTCCCCAACCTCCACCGATCGGCCCCTCCCCCTGCCTCCAGAGCCCCTTCCCCCATCGATCCCTCCCCTTGACTCCAGAGCCCCCCC
>NW_027187220.1:1249187-1251310 GCF_028583685.1 Petaurus breviceps papuanus
GGGGGAGGGGAGAGGGCAAGTGTTCCTTTGTACATCTGTGTGTCTGGACAAGGAGCTCATGCACAACTGGGTCTGGGGGATGGTCATGTGGGGGTGGGGAGGGAGACTGCCCAAAGTTACTAAGACTTCTCTGAATCCTCCCAAGTGAAGTCCATCCAATCATGTGTGTACACCAGGAAGGTTGTTGTGAGGTTGGCTCCAAAAACTGAGGCAGAGGCAGGCCAGAGGAAGGAAGACAAGTGTCTGGGCACAAAGGACAGGTTATCGATTACTGTGTCGGCTCAAGCCTGATGATGTGGGGCTGTCAGAGGCCTCAGGAAATGTGCCCCAGGTTTGGGACAAACACTCACTAGGTAGGGGAAAGGGAACAGAGATTTATTAAGTACCTACCCTGAGCTAAGGGCCTTACAAACTCGATTTCATTGGATCCTCCCAACAACCCTGTGAAGGAGGGGCTGTCATGGCACCCATTTTACAGCTGGGGAAACAGGTGGACATCAGTGAAGTGACTTGCTCACAGTCACCCAACTAGAAAGTGTCTGAGGCTGGATTGAAACTCAGGTCTTTCCTAATTCCAGGCCTAGCACATGGAAGCCATCCAAGGAGTTCTGGTGTGACTTACACAGTAGTCCCCTTTTGGCCTGCTGCCATCTTTCCCTCAGCCCTTTTTATTCAGACTTGGCCTCCACACTGACAGGAGCTGGACCCATTTCTAGAGGTCCTGAAGCTGTGAGTCATGTGATGACATGGGGATTCCCATTCCTCCCACCTGGTGCTTTCTGTGAGCTGTAGGTAGGAGGCTCAGGATCTCTCCACATGCCCTGGAGATCTGGAAGGGGGCCAGGAGACAGACATGCCTTTGTCCCAGGTTCATTCATCTACTTTCTGTCCTCCATCCCAGGTAGAGCATGGATGCGAGTGACCTGGAGAGCCAAGGACTTATCCTATGGCACAGGGACCATGGGCAGTACAGGCACCATGTAAAAACACCAGGGGAATATTTAGACTGATATTCATTTCATCCCCTAGGTTCAACTAGAACCAGGAAGGGGCCTGGTTGGGAGGATTGGTCTAGGTAGTTTCAAGCTCAGCACCCTCTAGGACCAGTGCCATGACAGCAGCCTACCCTAAAGTTCGTGTCAGCAAACTGAGACCCCTGCACCATTCGTGGCACATAGTAGGCTCTTAATAAATGCTTCTTGATTGCCAAGGATTCAGCTGCTAGCTCAAGCAGGGTGCCATCTTGTGGCTATTTTCGGTATTGCACTTAACAAACTAAAAGCCCCTCCAGGGATCATTAATTACCTCATTGACTCCTAGCCAGAACCCTAATTCCTGGCGGTTTAAGGAAGGCTGCCTATCACTCAAACCACAACAAAATGTCACATTTCGAAAGCATTTTCAATTCATAAAAGTACTTCAACACATGTAGCCTGTGGCCTACTTAGACCCAGAGCTGTTTATTCTTGGGGGAATCTCTCAATAAAATCTCTTCTTGACCCTACCCCAGTGTTTCCCTTTGTAACATCAGTGTTTGACTCATGCCTCAGAATCTGAAACTCTGGGAGTACCCATCTGTGTGTGCCCTTCCCTCCCAGGGAAAGTCCAGCTAAGATACCACTGAATCTAAGCCCAATTTCACTGAAGCAGAGCAAAGCTGGCAAACTACACTCAAGCCTGGCAGCAGGCGACCTGGCTGCCCCGCAGTGGCATGCTGGCAAATGTTTAACAACTGGCTCTCCAAAAGAAAGAGAAGTCCATGCAGGACACACTTTGAAGTTCAGTGTGCACTCTGGGCATTTTCTGCATCACCTTCTTAAGTCTATTATTTTATTTTTTTGCTTTTTGGAGGGCAATTGGGGTTAAGTGACTTACCCAAGGTCACACGACTAGTTTTGTGTTAAGTATCTGAGGCCATATTTGAACTCAAGTCCTCCTGACTCCAGGGCTGGTATTCTATTCACCGTGCCACCTAGCTGCCTCCACCTTCTTAAGTCTAGACAAGCAATCAAACAGTAAATCCAGTCTGATTTGTAGTGTCTGCCAAACTCTTCTTTCTTCCTCTCTTTCTTCCTCTCTTTCTTTCTTTCTTTCTTTCTTTCTTTCTTTCTTTCTTTCTTTCT
>NW_027187220.1:1251320-1291136 GCF_028583685.1 Petaurus breviceps papuanus
CTTTCTTTCTTTCTTTCTTTCTTTCTTTCTTTCTTTCTTTCTTTCTTCAGCCAAGGAATTTTGTTTTTCATTTTAAAAATCATTTCAATTTATGATTTATTTTTTGTCATTCTTTTCTTTTTAAATTTTGAGCTCCAAATTCTTTCCCTTCCTCCCACCCCTCCCCCACCTATTGAGAAGGTAAGTAATAAGATACCAATTATACATGTGAAATCATGCAAAACATATGTCCATTCTAGCTATATTTCCAAAGAAGCAAGAAAAATGAAGAAAGTGAGAAAATTATACAATTTACACTCAGAATTTATCAGTTTTCTCTCTGGAGGTAGAGGGCATTTTTTCATCATGAAGCCTTAAGAATTGTCTTGGATCACTGTGTTGATCAGAGTAGCCAAGTCTTTCACAGGTGAGCAACATTACAACATTGATGTTACTGTGTACAATGATCACCTGGTTCTTTTTGCTTCACTTTGCAATAATTCATATAGGTCTTCTCATGTTTTTCTGAAGCCATCTCCCTTGTAATTTCATATAGCACAATAGTATTCCGTTACATTCATATACCACAACTTCTTCAGCCATTCCCCAATGTATGGGCATCCCCTCAATTTCTAATTCTTTGCCACCACAAAAAGAGCTGCTATAAATATTTTTGTACATATAAGTCTGTTTTATTTTTCTTTGATCTCTTTGGGATACAGACATAGTAGTTGTCCTTCAGAATGGTTGGATCAGTTCACTACTCTACCAATGGTATATTAGTGTCCTTATTTTCCCCTCAAGTATTTGTCATTTCTGAGAGGTGTGAGGTGGTACCTTGGAGTTGTTTTGATTTGTATTTTTCTCATCAATAGTGATTTAGAGCATTTTTTTTTTCATAGATAGCTTTAATTTCTTCATCTGAAAATTGCCTGTTTATATCCTTTGACCATTTATCAATTGGGGAATGCCTCTTATTATTATAAATTTATAAAGGTATACTCATTTCTATACTCAGTATATATTTAAGAAATGAGGGTTTTGTCAGAGAAACCTCCTGTAAAAATTTTTGACATTACTTCATTGTCAATAATATCTTTAACAAAATATAGTTTCCCTGATTATCTCTTTTAATGAGGTCTGTTTTTACTTTTACTTTGTCTGAGATCATGATTGCTGCCCCTGCCCTTCTTACCTCAATTGAAGCATATTAGATTCTGCTCCAGCCCTTGATTTCAACTCTGTGTGTGTGTCTTTCTGTTTCAAGTGCATCTCCTGGAAACAACATATTCTAATCCATTCTGCTACCTGCGTCCATTTTATGGGTGAGCTCATCCTATTCACATTCACGGCTATGATTAATGAATGAGTATTTGCCTCCATTCCATTTTCTCTTGTTTTTTTCCTCTCTCTTTTTATCCTATTCTTCCTCAAAAGTTCCTTTGACTACTAACCTCTGCCTCCCTTAATGCACCCTCCCTTTTATCATTCCCTCTCCCCACTACTTTCTGTTATTCACTTCCCCTCCTATTTCCCTATTGGGTAAGTTACACTTCTATATACAACTGAATGTATATATATATATATATATATATATATATATATATATATATATATATTCTTCCATTTTTGAACTAATTCCAATCATACTGAGGTTCAAGCATTGTCCACCACTGCCCCCCCCCATTTTCCCCTTCATTGTAAAAGCTCTTCTTTGTGTACCTCTTTTATGTGAGAAAAACTTCCCCATTCTAACTAGCATTTTTCTTTGAGGCTTTGTTTGTAGCTCTTTTCCCAACTTGTTGTCTTCTGAGTTTATGTGTTGGTCTTCCCCATAAAAATGAGTAGTTTTTATGTTTGTTATGTGTTGTTTTAAGTGTTTCCAACATGGTATGATCTGGGGAGAGATGTGGTCACTGCTCTCCTGGTCTCCTCCCCTGTTTGCCAGTTTCTGAGGCATAAATGTTGGAAGGGAGACAAAACATCTGATCCAGGAATCAGGCTGGTCCTAGATAAGTTAGCTCCAGGTTTTCCAGTGATGTGACCAGTCTGTACTGTCTAGTCCTGGTTTTCCTATGAGAAGCAGCTGTAAATCAGAGATATCTGAGATCCGGGGCTCTGCCCTGTTCTGGGATTCTAGCTGCCTTTTATGATTATTATACTTTTTTAGATACTATTCGTTGGGTATGGAATCAGCAAGGACATGGCTACTGTCAAGGCCTACTTGACATCAATGTCTGGCATCTTGAAACTAAATAAAGCTTTGTGACCTAAGTAACCTTCTTTGTTCTATTACTGTATAAAAACCTTGCTCATGGTATCAATAAACGGATTGCATTGATGATCTTGCCACAGTCTTGCATGTCATTTAAGAGCTGGCATAAGAAACCACTTAGTGTTGGCACTACAATGTTCACCCGGAAAATTTAACAATCAACTCTCATGAGCACAGCTCTGCCTTCTTTCTCCTTCTCTCTGTCTCTTTGTCTATTTCTGTCTAATATATAAAATAGAGAATATTGTATGATATGTCATTAACATAATATCATTAATATATTACATAACATATTTCTATACTGTATAATATGTTTCCATTGTATAACATATTATTATTATGTAGTGTCTCATTGAGATATAATTTATTAATATTGATAATATATATGATTCACCCCACAAGAATTTATTAAATAGCCAATCAGTACAGAGGTCAACAAACATCATTTTTGGCCATCCAGGTGTTTCTAATCTGGGGGGAAGGGTGGGGACTTACAGTCAATGCCGACCAAGAGATGGTAGAGGGGTGAGTGTACCACTCTATCCTGAAAGACATCTGTGTCATATCTCACCTCTCCCCCAGGGTTCTTCCATACTCTTAAGGGGATGGGGGGCATCTAGGCTCCAGTTAGATGTCAATGACTCCAGCTCCCACAGATGCTATGAGGAATGGGGTCTCCTGTACCCCAATTCCATTTAGCCATTTAACAGTTGTATTGGCTTATGCAAAGGAATGTACTTTAAAGGTATAATAACAAATATACAAAAGTGCTCCATAACACATGGAAGGCCATGTGTTACATGGATTACATACCCCTCCCTCCACACTACCCTAGTCTCTGGGGAGGGAAAATGAATTAGGTTCACAGTTTAGCTTATTTCCTATAAAGTACAGACCCAAGCTCCAAGTCTGAATACCCCCTTCTGCTTGAGTCCCAGACTTCTTGGCTTCTCTGGGCTTCCCTCCAACATCCCACCAGGAATCCTGGCTCTGAAGTCTCTGCATGACCCAAGCTCCAGGTCTGGTAAGGACAGGTATACCTGAAACGAAAAAGGACAAACTACACAGAACAGAAGCAAACAACCCCAGGTCCGTTTCTTAGTAAAAGGAGAGAAAGAGGGGAAGATTTTCCCCACTTTCTGGTTCAATTCCCTATGGGTGAACTGTGTCACTCTCTAGACTGAGCAGGAAAAAGAGCCACTGAACCATTCTGCAACTTTTGGTAAGAAATGATGAAGGGGGTGGGGCAGCTCCAACCACACACACACACACACACACACACACACACACACACACACACACACACAACTAGACTTGTAACCTTGGGCAAGTTACTTAACCCCAATTGCCCTCCAAAAGGCAAAAAAAAAAAATGATGAAGGGGGTGGTTTTAGAAAAACTTGGGAAGATGTATTTGAGCTGATGTGAAGTCAAGTGATCAGAACCAGGAAAACATTGTACCTAGTAAGAGCAAAATTTTAACAGTTATGAACTGTGAATGACTTAGTTACTCTGATGAATACAACAATTCAAGACAACCTGAAAGGACTTGTAATGAAAAATGCTATTCACCTCCAGAGAGATCAAACTGGTGGACTCAGAAAGCAAATTTAAGCAGATTTTTTTTACTTTCTTAATTTTTTTCTTGCTTTTTTTGTCTGCAATATAGCTAATGTGGAAATATGTTTTGCATGCCTCCACATGTATAATGGGTATTTTATTGATTGCCTTCTCAATGAATGCTCAAGGGAGAGAATTTGGGACTCAAAATAAAAAAAAAAGAATGTAAAATAAACTAATAAATTGAAAATTTTAAAAAGTAAAATATATATATATATATAGCTTGTTCTGGCTACAAAGCCAATCTCAGAAGGCTACTCCCACCCAAGTGGTATTCAGGGAAGCAGGGTACCTCCATGTTAGATGATCCAGAAATACTCCAAGCCCATTGCATTGGAAGGTCTAAAAAATGTTCTCTCGATTTGAAATCATAGAATCACAGGATTGATTTTTTTTCATCTTATTTATAATTGTGAACTTGACAAACATCAACAAATACATTTCCCTATACAAATCTAAGGGGAGAGTTCTGCAACCCCTCCCCACCCCCTGCAATCAATTAATCAATATACAAAGGAGATAGTTGTATTAGCAAGCACACCCATGATGGCCTGCTAGCATAGGTTGTTTGATTTGCTTTTGAAGGAAAGACTGCTCAAAAAAGGGTTAATAATCCTACTTTTAATTACATTCACCAGTTCAGGGGAAAGGTCCACGCCCTGGATGTGGAGAAAATAGAAGCAGACAAATGACCACCAGACAGGCTGGAGCTCTACACTTTACATACATCACTGGATCAAGGGAGCACAGACAACAGCTGAGCAGTCAGGCCATTCAGAGTCTCGACCAGAAAATCAAAACCCCCCAAAACCAAATGCCAACCTTCCAGAACAGACAACAAAGACTCCTTGCCTAATTGGCTCAGAGCCAGAAGGCAGAAACCTACTTGACTCAGCACAGCTGGGAATACTCAAAGTTCAAAGGCCATTGATTCTTCAGATATTTACAATTTAGCCTGAGCCTGGGAAACTGAACTCTAAAAAGAAAGCAAAAATCCCACCTTGCCTGAGCTTACTGTAGTTTGTCATCTCTTCGACTGAGTAAAGAAAGAGAGCAATGGGATTGGTTAAGAGGCTCTGCATAAAATCGTAGCCATTCTTCAGTGAGCTTGGACCAAAGAGGCCCAGGAAAGCAGAAAAATTCTGATCTAGGGAGAGGATTCTGGGAAGATGGCGCAGTAGGTGGGTCAGAAAATTCCAAGCTTTCAGGACTTTCCCCCACAAAAGAGTTAAAATAGCACCTTAGGGTGAACAAAGTGTGGCTGAAGATAAGAACCGGGGCATAGCAGGGGCCTCCAGGGACAACAGGAGAAGATGGGAAGAGAAAGGAAGAGAAATCCCAGCCCAGGCCAGAGTTTGGGGGCTTGAAGAGTGAACACCCCCAGGCTAGGGGTAAACCACAAACTGCAAGCCCTGGGGGGAGGTGGGCCCCAGCCACAGGAACTTTTACCCGGAGATGAGCATCTGAGTCTGCCAAGTTTGACGGCACCTCTGCTGACCAGGAACATAAAACCCAGTTATGCTGTGAACAGCAGGGGGCAAGAAGGAGCCAGCACATGCCAGTGAGTGCAGCAGTGGGGCAGGGGTGCCGCTGGCTGTTGGCACCTATGGGAGGCTGGAGGATTGACTTTGGTTTCCAGGTAGGGGGGAAGAACTGAAGATCTGAGCCAAGAGGCACCATTTCCCATACCCCAGGGCTAGAGGTGATTAGAAAAATTAAGCTATGACCTACCACAAAAAAAAAAAAATGCACAAAGGAAAAAGAATCCAACCATAGAAATCAGGCCTCAGGCACTTAACACTAACTAGCCGTATGACCTTGGGCAAGTCACTTAACCCCAATTGCCATGCCTTCCCCACTCCAAAAGGCAAAAAAAAAAAAAATAATAATCCAACCATAGGAAGCTATTGTGGGAATAGAGATGACCAGGGTTCATCTTGGAGGATATTGAAGTAAAGACCGCCCCCCCCCAAAGAGTAACTTCAAGTGGCCGCCTACCCAAAAAGAATTCCTAGAAGATCTTTAAAAAGACTTTTAAAATCAAATGACAGAGATAGAGGAAAAACTAAAAAAAAAAAAGAATAATTCAAGAAAAACAAGAAGGTTATGAAAGGAAATTCAACCAATTGGAAAAGGAGATCCAGAATCTTAAGGAAGAAAATGACACCTTGGAAATTACAATAGGGCAAAGTGAAGCCATTTAAATTATAAAATATCAAGAAATAATTAAACAAAATATGAATGATGAAAAAATAGAAGAGAAAGTGAAACATTAGAAAAACAACAGATTTGGAGAATAGATCAAGAAGAGAAAATATAAAAATAATTGGACTAACTGAAAGTTACAATCAAAAAAAGAATCTTGATGCAATAGAGTTGAGGCTTCAGGTTAAGCCAAGCCCCTGAGAGCAAAGCATTGTAGGAGGGAGTCCATCTGACCCAGAGCAGAGAGCCACAGCAAACACAGAGAGGGGTTAAATATGGAATACAACCACTTGAGGGAGGAAGCATCTTCAAAGCATGTGAGTCATTGAACCAGGAAAGGGTGCTGAAGAAAGGACTTCTAATGACCAAGAATAAGACGTTTTCCCTTTGGCTACATACAAGTTCTCTACATGAGTGATTCATTACTTAGGGGTCTGTGTTTGAGCCCACTCTCCCCTTCCACTCTGTGTGTATTTGTGGGAGATGTGCCTAAGGCTTTTTGGGGAAACTGGTTTTATACCAATTGTCCTTTCTCTAGCTTAGTAAGTACTCTGAAAAAGTCAATTCTAGCTGATAACCAATATGGAGCAAATTGTCTGGAAGTCATGGTTTAAGACAGACTGTCAGGGCTTCCTCAGAAGGGAACCGCACCTTTGCCGTTATGGCAAGGTCTTCTCCAGACTGATACCATCCTATAGTTTCGACAGTAAATACGCCTGTTACAGGTCAAATAACTCACTGGAGTAGTATGGGCGAGCTGGGGAGGAGGCAGACCCCTGCTCCTTCCCATGATGGACTTGTAGTCTTTAGCTATGGGAAGTGCCTGGGT
Organism: Petaurus breviceps papuanus; assembly: GCF_028583685.1. Lineage (NCBI taxonomy): Eukaryota > Metazoa > Chordata > Mammalia > Diprotodontia > Petauridae > Petaurus > Petaurus breviceps. The sequence continues at coordinate 1,258,229 of NW_027187220.1, forward strand.
AATTTTCTTCTTTCTTGAAGGCTGGACATTGTTCCAGTGCTGCTAGCTGTGATCATCTTCTTCCCAGAGCTCGGATTCCTAACCTCTTCAAAGTTGTCCCACCCGGCCCATGAAAACTCCCTTCCAAAATCTTGACTTCTCTGCACCAGAGGCTGAGCTTGGGAAGCACTGGCTCGGCGCCCCACGCTGGGGCTGGACAAGCACAGCTGCTCTGGGGCTAAAGGTAAGCCTAGCGATGATGTCATCTTTGGGCTTGGGAAAATCCATTCTTAGAACTTCTCATCTTGGGCCAAGTGGGCACACACACACATATACACACACACGCAAGCGCACACACACACAACACACTGTACACACACAACACACTATGCACACACCAGACACCCACAATACATACCCACACATACCACAAGCACACACACACACCACACCACACATACACAGAATATACATAACAAACATAACACATACCACATACAACATGACACACAGCATAACACACACCACACACAGAACACATACCATATACACATATAACACATGTCACACACCACACCACCCCAACACACAACACACACAATACATATCACACGCATACCACACAACACACCACAGCCATACACATACAACATACCATACACAATACATACCACACACACCACACCACATATCACACACAACACCACACACAACACTGCCACACCATATATCACAGAAGACAGTCATACACACTAACACACCCCCACACACCCTGCACACACAACACCCACATACCCACACCTCACACGTACAACACATATAACACATACCACCACCACAACCCCCCTCCATCACTACCACAACCTCTCACATACAACACACACCCCACGCCCCCCCACAGCACATTCTCTTCCCTCCAGTGAGCCTGGCCTCAGGCTGTTCCAGCCCCTCCACCTCGGGCCTTCCCTGTGATCATCTGCCTGGGTCTGTAATGCTCTCCCTCATCTGCTCCAACTACTAACCTCCCCAGCCTCTTCCCAGTCTCACCTCCAATTCCAACTTGTACAAGAAGCCTCCCTGGATCCCACTCAATGAGTGTGTCTTTCTCCCTTCTGTTGCAAATTTCCCATTTCTCCAGTCTCTAGCTTAGACTGGGAGCTCCTCGAGGGCAGGCATGCTTGTTTTTGCTTTGCTTTGCTGGCCCAGCATTTAATAGGCACTTAGTAGGTGCCTTCTGGCTAGTGACTATTATTCTAGGGTCAGGACCCCTCCACTGTGCTCTCTCTTCTGAGTGGGGAAAAGTCAAAATGAGCAGACAGGGACAAAAGCAAGTGGTGACCAGTGTTCTGGATAATTTGGTGCAAAGTGGCAGATCCAATGAGACAGCCAGCCCTCTTGAGTTTCAGATATCTTGAGGGCAGCACTTCCTTGCAGGCCCTCCCCTCTAAAAGGCAGTGGCTCAGATCTGCCTGCCCTCCGTGTGGAGGTGCCTCTTGAACTCCTGACCCAAGGCCCAGGTTCCATAACCTCACCAAGTTTCTTGGACAGCATCATTCAATATATAAACAGGAGAGGCTAGATACCATCTTACCACAGGACAGCAGAGAACAGATGGTAGCCCATAGAGGAGGTGGGCCAAATGAAAATGTCCACATTGGGATTTCAATTTCAACTCCAGTGACCACCATAGAAACTCAGTGTCTTCCCTTCTGTGACCCAGGTGGGCAGGCTTCTTTCTGTCCCCAGTGTTCCCGACACTATCTCCAGGCTCTCTTTCGCCCGAGCTCTTCCCCACACCCAAGAGGGCTTTTCTCAGTCTTTGGTGCATTTTTGCTAGTCTTTGAAGCCCAGGTCAGACTTCACTTGCTCCACTCCCAGTTGGCCATGAACCCAATCCTCCTCACTCTTTGCCTTCCCTCCCTTTTATCACAGAGGTGTTGGATATGACATTTATCTGCATTTCCAATAAGTTTTTCTTGGTATTTTCTACTTCTTACATCATCATGGTATCCCATGTTTCCTTCCCTCTCTCCATCCCCAAGAGCCAGCTGCAGGATGGAAAGGGGTGAGAACTGGTCCATTCATTGGAGAAGCTGAATGGGTGCAAGCCTCCTCTGGTATCTTCCCATCCTTCTCACTTTGGAATGCTTGGTGGATTGCTGTTCTTTCCATTTATATTGTTGTGTTTATTTGTATTTATTCCCGTTTTAGATGGGAAACTGCATGAGAACAGGAAACCCTGAATGCATATTGAGCACAACATTCACTAAATGCTGTGGTCAGCCCTCTGGGGTATTACTGTGCTGAGGTGTGTGGGACATTTGCCTTCCCCTCCTTCCTGGGCTTCTTATTGTGACCTTGTCCTTCCTTTTCTCCTCAGCCCTTTATTCTGTTTGTCTGCCATGGTGAGCTTTCTCTCAGCCCCTAGTGATGGCCATTGCCAGGAGCCCTCAGCTCCTAGTGTGTAGTGAATGAAGTCAGCAGTCTCATGGACTTACTTAGTGAGCCCACCAGGGCTCTCTTTCTGTCCAATTTTCCTTGCTCCTGGGACGATTAGGGTTACACCGATTTCTTCTTGTTCCTATCTGAGGAGTAAGGACTTCCTTAGTCACGCAGTCAGCCAAGCGAGAGAAAAGTAAAGGGAGGGGGCTGTGAGATGCAGATTCAGCCTTTCCCAGAGCTGCCAAGGGCACATCCACTCCATGGAATCTGACTAGGGGTCAGTCTATTTACTCTATTCTCTATAACCTCTGAAGGGCCACTAGCTGTTCATGGCCTTTTGTATAGCCAGAATTTGGTGGAAGCAAGGACAGTGCCCCAAGTGGTATTCTCCCCTGGACAGTCAGCAAGGTAAGTGGGATTTATGGGATCCCCAGCCTCCAATTTCACCCATGCTCCTTGTTTGTACTTCCAGACTGTCTGTGACCCCATTTGGGGTTTTCTTCACAAAGATACTTGGAGTGGTTTGCCATTTCCTTGTCCAACACATTTTACAGATAAGAAAACTGAGGCAGACAGGTGAAGTGACTTGCCTAGGGTCACAGCCAGTAGATATCTGAAGTCAATTTTTTTTGTTAATAGTTGCAATCAATTTATTAAAAGAGATGATTGGTTAGGCATCTGCAATGGTTACTTCAACTTCTATGCCTGGTTCAATGCTGAGAGAATGATCTGTTTAACAATTTTAGGACTGTGCAAATCAATAAGGCGTTTATGGATTCTCATCTGGAACCAATCCCAAGTCTTTGAATATTCACTGCAAGCAGTTTTTCTGCTTGTGATCTGAAGTGTCTGGGTGGGCATGCGAACAGGTCCCCTCACTTTCTGGTTCTTTTCTTTGGCTCCTCTGATCAGGTCAGCACACACTTTTGGTGATTGGCCAGTCCGGGCTCCACAAGGGTCGTGCCGGTATCGGCTTCCTGACTGACTTGTTCCGAACAGCCGAACAGCCGGAGGAGAGGCAGAGACTGCCGACTGCAAGGGGTTATAGTAGCGATACCTTCACCAAAGAGCTGAAGTCAAATTTGAACTTAGGAAGATGAGTGTTCCTGATACCAGGCATGTGGCCACCTCAAAATTACATACCTTGGAGATAAGGTGGGATGGATCCTGGGGGTGTCTATCTGTGCCACAACCACATACATTCCTGTCGTCTCTCTTTCTATCTCTATCTCTTGGAACCATATCACAGTCTTATAATGGGGGACTGGCTCTCAGTTCAGGGGAATTGTTTTTGATTTTGTTTCTTCTGTAACTTCTAGGAGAAGACGTGACCTTTCTCTGGGGGACCTGTGTGGCTTTTGTTATTGGACCTCTTCATTTTGGCTAGTCACATGAAACCCAGGATGATGATGATGATGATAATAGCCCAAAGCACGAGAGTTCTGGGCCCACAGCAGCTCATCTTCCTTGTTGGACACTAGGGAAGGAAAAAGGGCCAAGTTGCCCATGCGGGCATTTTTCACATGCATTCCCAGTTCTCCCAGCCTCTTGTAGGCACTCCCAGATTTGCCAGTCCAAAATACTTTTCTTTACCACATGGTTAGGGGAGGAAACAGTTGTGGAATAGCTAGGCATGCTCATAAGGATTGTGTGTGTGTGTGTTTGTGTGTTGTATATATCCTTCCTCTACATATCCACCCTCTGTATACCTCTATATTCTTCCCTGAAACTCCTCACAATCCCCACTTACACTGTCTTCTGTATGGACTGCATTCACTTTAACGTGAATTCCCTTTGCGGGTTTTTGTCCCATTACATTTTCAATAGTTCTCTATCCATATCTATATATCTCATGATTCTTTTTACTTGACTCTGCATCATTTCATACAGTTCTTCCCTTCTTTCTCAAAATGTCCTGTATTTGTGGTTTCATGGCATAATGATACTCAATGATATTCCTATGTTACGGTTTGTTCAACTGTAACAATTGTAACAATAATCAATCTGATGGGCAGTTACTTTGGCACCACAAGAATTGCTGCTTTGATAATTTTGGTGTATCTGGGACCTTACTTTCTGTCTTCAACTTCTAACTTGTATCTAACCCTACTGTCTGAATTGAAGGATATAAATATGTTAATTACCTTTTTAGAATAAATCCATGCTACTTTCTGGAAAGGAAAGCAGTTCTACCTACAATGTATTCCTCCTGTACCTGACTTCCCACAGCGTCTCTATCATTAACTTTCTCCCTTTTTTTATGATCTTGATCGATTTTCTGGGTGTGGGATGAAACCTAAGAGTTGTTGTTTTTTTGGTTTTTGATTTTTGTTTTTTGGAAGGGGAGGGCAGGGCAATTGGGGTTAAACGACTTGCCCAAGGTCACATGGCTAGTAAGTGTTAAGTGTCTAAGTCAGATTTGAATTCAGGTCCTCCTGACTCCAGGGTCAGTCCTCTATTCACTGCACCCCCTAGCTGCCCCCTCAGAGTTGTTTTAATGCACATTTCTCTTATTATTATCAGGATGGAGCATTTTCAATGTGGTTCCTGGTAGTTGGTATTTATTTTGAAAAGTAATAGTCACTGCCCACCTACCTACAGGAGAATGGCCTGTCCATCTACACAAGAAAGACCAAATAGATGAAGAATGTCTATTGCCTATACTCCAACATGCATCTGGAAGAACATGTGATAGAGTCTGTCCAGTAGTGTATGTATCTGGGACAGATGACACACACACAGGCCACAAGTTCAGCTCACATTTGAACAGAAGTAAGAGAATGGGCTGGATTGCTGTGGGGAAATTACAAAGCACTTTAATTGACTGCAAGCTTCCTATAACTGAGAATACATATCAAAGTACAGAAGACAGCCCTTGCCTTCAAGCAGCTTACAGTCTAATAGGGGAAGACAATACATAACAGAGTGCTGAAAAACAGAGGGTGAAGGGTATGTACATTTATATGGATATATACATAAAGGGTATATATATGGAGGGATGGCAATAAGACTGCAGGAAGTAGACTGTCGTGGCGGGAGTGAGAGTGGGAAGCCAGGATTAGAGCCACTGTTGAGGAGAACAGACAGTGATGATAAAGACTGAAACCATGGTAAGGAGATCGCAGGAAGTGAAATGGCAGAAGGCCATTTAAAAAATTGTTTACATTTCAAATGAAGATGTGCTTTTTCTTCTTCCCTCCCCGCTCAAGAGAGCAAGACAAATAAGAGTCCTGTTAAAAATGTGTACACTCGAGCAAAACAGATTTCTGCATTGGTTGTGGCCCCCCTTCTCCAAAATTCTGTCAGTCCTCTGGGTTGCTCCTTGTATTGACTTTCAAAGTTGTCTGTCTTTACTGTAGCATCATCATTGTATAGATTGTTCTCCTGGGTTTGCTCACTTCACTCTGCATCAGTTCATGTAAGTCTTCCTAGGTTTTTCTGAAATGATCCTGCTTGTCATTTCTTATAGCAGAATAGGCAGATGGGAACTCTTTGCTCCAATGGTCCATGAAAGCGGCAGAAGCAGGTGCTGTGGAGTGCTTAGAGTTTGATCAGACATCGAAGAGCCATTGCCAGTTCTCTTGACTTTTGTCTTGTCATTGGCCTCTGATGACTCTGGAAGAGAGAGTGAAGGCAACAACTTTGTGCCACTGCCTCACTTAAATCCCATTGGATCGATTGAAGAATAGGTTAGTCTGTGTTCAGTTACTTCTTGGTATTGTATGCATCGTCTATCTCACTCTTATCCTTTTCTATTTTTAAAAAGCAGCACCAAGCCATTTGAGTTGAGTTCTGGTAATGTTTGAACCTCTTTGCCTCATCATGTTTTCATTATTCCATTTGAAATTCTGGACTTTTTGTTCCTCCAAATACATTTTACTATTCTTTAATCCAATTCTAGGTGGCACAGTGGATAGAGCTCTGGGCTTGGAGTCATGAAGACTTGAGTTCAAATCCAGGCTCAGACACTTACTAGTTGTGTGACTGTGGGCAAGTAACTTAACCCTATTTGTCTCAGTTTCCTCATCTGTAAAAAGTACTGGAGAAGGATATAGCAAAACACTCCAGTACCTTTGCCAAGAAAATCCCAAAAGGGGTCACAAAGAATCGGACGTCACTGAAAAAAATAAGGTCTTGTCCTATTGGATAGGAAAATGAAGGGAGCGGCAGCTAGGTGAAGTTAGAAAAGGCCTCTGTCAGTCTCATTCTCCTTAACTTTAAAATGATGATAATAATAGTATCGTTTAGTCATTTTCAGTTGTGTCCAACTGAAAATAGTGTCCTGGACCAAAAGGGGAGCCTATAATTCTGAGGTCAGCAGTATCTACTGTTGTTTAGACTCAAACCTAGGCCAGGAATTTGCAAAGCCCAGACCATGGTGGGGCAGCAATTGACTTTGCCTTGGATCATATCCCTTGGGGAGCACTGAAAGCTTGCAGATCCCCAGCCTGAGCTGTCCCTGAGATCCTAGAACAACACTCAAAATCCCAAGAAAAAAAGCAGAAGGACCAGGCCAGACCTTCCCTCTGGAAGTATGGCAGAGTCCAACCCTAATATCAAGTCTGATGTTAGGAAGCAGGCTGAAAAATGAGAAAACACAAAAAGAAATCCACCATGATGAGCTGTTATGATGGCAGGGTTGCCCTAGACACAAATGCAGAAGAAGAGAATGACTCCAAAAGATCTACAAGCAAAGGCTGAGAGAAAAACACAGCTCGGGCACAAATTCAACTGGAATTCTTGAAAGAGATGAAACAAAAGTTAAAAAAAAAGTTAAAGTGTTTTTGTAAATGAAATGAAAAAAATTGAGAAAAAAATTGGAAAAGAAATGAGAACTTTGGAAGAAAGAACTGGAAAGGACTTAACAGCTTGGTACAAAAAAGCTAGAACAAAGTCCCTTCTCTCACTTGGGTGCCATCCTGAAAGTGACTTGGGAAGGATCAATTGAAGAGAAGTCCATTCTCAGCTCTGCCCATTGGCTCCAGCCACTGCTCTTACTTGGTCATGGAAAGCAGGTTGGAAGGAAGGCTTGAGGTGATTAAGGAAATTAGTTGCACACTCACCTTGAGCTGTCTGGCAACTCTAGGTGGGCTTCAGGCCAAACATCCTTCCGGTAGGCCAGTGTAAATCCCAGAGGAAGCAGGTTCTGACTCATGTGATTGATTACGGAGTCCCCCATGGTCAGAACCAGACATGGGGCAGTGATGGGGGAATTAAATTTAACCCTTGAAGTAAAGAGCCTCTGCACCCAGATCCTCTGATTCCAGGCCCTTCTTCTTCCCACTGCCCTTGTCAGGCCGCTGTAAACCGTGGCCAAGCAAAACTGGGGAACCACAGAGGTGATCCACAGAGGCAAAGGGATGCCAGAACAAAGAGTGGCCTCCATGTTCCCTCTCTCCCTCCCCCTCCCCAGCCAGATACTCTCTCTAAGAGATCATTTAGGCCAAGGCCTCCCATTTTAGCACAACTGAGGATGCCAAAGAAGACCAGAGAAGAAGAAGGAATTGAGATTGTTGTCAAATGATCTCGCTGACAAGTTCCTGAGGGATTCCCAAGGCCACCCCTTCTTGCTACAGTATACTGGTCCCATCACTTTCTGGAAAACAGAGGGAGAAGAAATGGAAGCCGTGTCAGATTTTGTATTCTTGTCTTCAAAGGTCACTGCAGACGGTAACTGCAGCCATGGAATTAAAAGGCCCTTGCTCCTCGGAAGGAAAGCTCTGGCGAATCTGGACAGCAGACTGAAAGGCAGAGACATCACCTTGCCAACAAAGGTCCGTATGGTCAAAGCTATGGCTTTCCCAGCAGCAATGTAGGTTGTGAGAGCTGGACTCTGAGGAAAGCTGAGCTGCAGCATCGATGCTTTTGAACTGTGGCTCTGGAGAAGACTTTGGAGAGCCCCTTGGACAGCAAGGAGATCGAATCAGTCATTGCTTAAAGAAATCAATTCAGACTATTCACTGGAAGGTCAAATACTGAAGCTGAAGCTTAAATACTTGGCCACGTAATGAGAAGATGGGACTTGTTGGAGATGGCAGGGATGGATAGGGAGTGTCATGGAAGCAATGAGCATGAGCTCAGGTCATGACTTGGGAAGCCAGTAGAGGACAGAAGGGCCTGGAGTGCTGTGGTTCATGGGATCACAAAGTGTTGTATATGACTGACTGAACAACAACATTCTTTGATCCCATTGGCTGCACAAGTATGGTATTTTTGATGGAACAATGGAACCTTTTTACACAGAAATATTTACTTCAAAAGGTATAATCACAAAAATGCAAATTCGTTCACTCAAAATGTAGGAGGCATAAACCTCCTTAGTCTCGAAGATCAAGTTCACACCTTGTCTCAGTTCCTATAAAGCACAGTCCCAGTTCCAAATCCCAAACCCCTCTTGGACTGAAGCCCCAGCCACCCTGGTTTCTCAGTGTCTCATTCTGGGCTGACTGGCTGACCTCCCAGGTTGGGCACCTAAAGCTGAGGACAAGCAACATGAACAGAAGCAAACAATCCCATGCCCATTTCCTTGGGGTCTGGGTTTCTTCTGTCACCAGGTCTACTCTGGACACAATAGCAAGATGAAAAGATGGCAGAAAAGAGAGGGAATTGCTCAGCCTCACCACTTAGAAAGATGCAGGCAGTCAATCAAAGGAGGCTCCTCCCACCCACGTGGTAGGGGATGCATGGCTCCCGATGGTAGACAAGTTGCTGGGTGAGAGGTCTGAGGTTCCAACATGTCTTTTTCTCACGTCCAAGTGGAACAGCCCCTAGTGACCATTTTTCAGCTAGAGAAACAGGGCCTTCTCGTCTCTGGAAGAGAGCTTGGGATGGGGACCTTGATTTATGCATGTCACAACTCAAAGTAAAATCTCCTTCCTCACCATGCCCTGTTGGAAGGTCAATGCCAGAACACAAAGATGGGCAGCATGAGAAGTAGCTATAGAACCCTGTAATTCAAGGCCTAAGGAGGAGGCAGAAACCACTGCCTAGGTCCTCAGGGTGCTGTCTGGCCAGAAAAATAGCATCAGAAGCCAATCTTCTATCAGAGTTGGGCATCCAGACAACAGCCTGAAGGAAAACCTCTCTTGGAAATGTTTTCTGGGATTAGCCACGTAAGTTCATGGGAGCCATTGTATTTGACTATCAAGGTCCTCCTTTGGCATGTAGAAAAGAAAAATAAAGGGAATAAATACAAAGCAAGTCAATACAAGTTTAAGAGGGAGGGCATGAATGAGCAGTTGCTGGGGCAGGTGGCGATGAGGGAGGGCACTCAAGGTATAGGGTACAGCCAGTGCAAAGGCACAGAGGTGGGAGATGGAGTATTGGATGTGAGGAACAGAGAAGGCAAGTTTGGCTGGACTGCAGGGTTCAGGAGGGGTAGTGATGCCCAAGGAAGCGGGAAAGGTAGCCTGGGCTAGGTTCTGAAGGGTCAGTCAACAAGCATTTATTAAGCACTTACTAAAAGAGAGAACCTGGCCCCGCCATCAGAGACTTGGAACTCTTTGGCGTTGTCACTGTTCTCACTTATTCTCTCTCTTTCCACCCTGAGCTGAGAAAGCAAGAAAAACAAAATGTTTACAAACATGCTTTGTCAAGTAAAGCAAATTTTGGTCCAAATTGGTCATGTGAGAGGGGGAGAGGGAAAGGAAGGAGCAGTCATTAAACTCCTACTGTGTGCTAGGCTGGAGAAGGCAATGGCGAACCACTGCAGTGTCTTGGCCAAGAAAATCCCATAGGAGGGCACAAAGAGGCAGACACGACTGAAAACAAGCGAACAACAAAAGGGCCTACTGTGTGCCTGGTACCATGTTAAATGCTTTACAAATATGATATGACAGATCCAAGGGCAGGTAACATCAAGTCGATGCACTAGCTGAGTGGAAGTGGGCACATGAACAACGTGAGGTTTCATGTGTTTTGAAGGAGCCCAGGGAAGCCAACAGTTGAGTTTATAGTCAAACTTAGAGGCTATAGGGAAGCACTAGAGTTCATTGAGGAGGGCAGTAACGTGGTCATATCTGCATTTAAAGAAGACCACTTTTTTCAGCTGACTGGGGAGCAACTTGAGACAGGAAGAGCAATGAGGAAGCTGTTGCAATCATCTAGTGGAGAGGTGAAAAGGGCCTGAACTCAGATGGGAGACAAAGGACAAGATCTGCCAACTGACTGACTTGGGAGGAGGGAGGGAAAATGAGGAGATTTTGAACCGGGACATTGGAAGGATGGGGATGCCTTTGACAGAAATAATGGATGTTGACAAGGGGAATTAAGGTTCGAGGGGGAAAGATTCTAAGTTTAGTTTTGCATATACTGAGTCAGAGACTCTGGAACATAAAATGTGATGTATGCAATAGTCAATTGGTGATGCCTAGGCTGGTTATATAGAACTGGGAGTCATCAGCATGGAACTGATAGTTAAATCATTGGGAGGTGAGAAGAAAAGGCGGCCCAGGACCTTGGGTATAGTCACGGTTAGCAGGATGAAGAGAAAGGTGAACACTGAGCAATGGTCAGATAGGTGGTAGTGAAGAAACTATTTGATAGGGAAAGATTAAAGATGAGAGAGAGAGAGGAGGAAGAGAGGAGAGAGAGAAGGGAAGAGAGAGATTGAGAGACAGGGAGAGAAGAGACAATTGAGACTGAAATCTAGAAGAGACAGGAGGGAATGGGATCAAGAGCCTTGGCAAAGATAAGAGCCCACTCCTGTTCAGAGAATGAGGGAAAGGAGGAGGCAGCGGGAGGTAATATTGAAGTGTTCCGAGATAAAGAGAAAGGGAGAAAAGGAAGCTCCTTTCTAATAGCCTCAGTTTTCCTTAGGCATTTAAATAGTCAAGGTCTCTGGGGCGGCTAGGTGGCGCGGTGGATAGAGCACCAGCCCTGGATTCAGGAGGACCTGAGTTCAAATTTGGCCTTAGACACTTAACACAAAAACTAGCCATGTGACCTTGGGCAAGTCACTTAACCCCAATTGCTCTCCAAAAAGCAATCAATCAATCAATCAATCAATAGTCAAGGTCTCTACCTGAAAGGGGGGAGTGAGTGAGATAGGGAATGAATTAAGGAGGATTGAGAGGGCTGGAATTACTCAGGAATTAATGATGGCCCCAGGCGGGAGCCCAAGACTTTCTCCAGCTTCATTCAGCATCTTATGAGTCAGAAGACCGAAGGCCAGTGGATGGTGGGATTCTTCCAGGATTGAGGTTTTCCTGTTCCTGGAGAAAGCATTTACCATAGTCCAAGGAGGCAAATGACAAAGTAAAGTTGAAATGGTTCATTATGAGGCTGAAACTAGAGAGGAAGGAGAGTGAACGAAGTGAGAATTAGGAGAGTGGGAATAATGGCCTCAGAGAGCATGTTGAGGGATAGAGCGGTGAATAGGGAGAAGAGGGTTGCTAGGGGGTGGCGTGAGCTTGGGAAATGGCGTCATTTCTAACAGTCTCCTTCTAGCGCTTTCCTAGCACTCTCAGGGGCTTTTGTTGGGAAGGGGCAGAGGGACTGGTGAAGCAGGGCTAGAGTTAGGGGGAAGCATCAGTATGCACAGATTGAAGTCTTGTATGAGGACAGGTGTGTTGCAGAGGAGAGGAACGGGGCAGTCTAAGGGCTGAATTCCTGGAGAAGGAAGGAGCTGTGACCTATGGGTGAGTTACAACAATTACTGGGTTTTTTAATGGCTAGAAAATTTTGGGTTTATTTCAAAGGAGAGGTTGCTGAGTGACAGAGGGAGCCTGGAAGGGCAGAGATGGAAAGCAAGGCTTATTCTGACTCCCGACGACCAGAGCATCTTTCATTTCGACTCTGAAAGTACAGAGGATAGTATTGTTCACTGACTCACACTTTGGGACTACGTGAGCTGCAATTATTGGAGTAAGAGTGCCACCTTGTGGCTCTTTTGCTAACTGCTACTGTGCTCTTTTGGACCTCTCACGCCAGAACAACCTACCTGACCAAGTATTTAGTCTCTGCCTGAGGGACTAACCCTAACCCTAACCCTAACCCTCGAGGGCAGCTCATCCCAAGCTGGGACAGCTCTGTGGAAAACTAGTTGATGCCGACCTCCAAAGAGATCAAAGAAAGAGGAAGAGGAGGCACATGTACACAAAGACTTTTGTGGTGCCAAAGAATTGGAAACCAAGGGGCTGCCCCTGAATTGGGGAAGGGTGTATGAATGTGCTGTGCCAGAAAAAATGGCGAAAGGGATAGGTTCCGAGAAACCTCAGGTGTTGCTGACCCCGAGTTCAGCCCTCTTATCCACCTCACCACCTAGCTGTGCAAAGGCGAAACAGACTGAAGTGAGCAGAAATAGGGTCACCATTGATACAACCATAGCAATATTCTGAAGACAAGCAGCCCTGACAGATCACAGGGCTCGGCCAGCTGCATCAGCCAAGCACAGGCAGGGGAAGGACTCAGGGTACAGACTAAGACATGGATTTGGGGCATGGCCCAATTTCATGCAGTCCTTGGCTTCGGATTTACTTTCTTGGAGCCTTTCATTTTCTTTGCAACAATTTGAATACCATTGATTTGCAGCTGAGTTGAAGGAGATGAAGCTCAGTGATTTTTGAGGCTAAATTGTTTGTTGTTTTCCAGAATGGTCGAACTAATGCAGAGTCCTAGGAACAGTGTCTTAGTTTGCCAGCTGTGGTTTTATTCCTGATGAAGAAAAGAGCACAAACCCCAAAGAAATGAAGTCCTGTGTAATAATTTATTTGAACGCTTAATTGTCTGCTACGTGCAAGGTACTGTGCTGGGAATAGGAAGAATCGAAGAGTTCGCTCCCTAATTTCAAGGTGCTTACAATCTACTAGGAGGCTACAAGAGGTGAGCAAGGCAGTCCAATACATGATAGAGAAGGGAAGTAAAAAGGGGAAACCCAGAGTGAATGAGGAAAGGATGGAGGATGGAGAGACTCTGGGGCAGAGGAAGCTACCAAGCCTCATGAGCCCTGAAGACTGAGATGAGGAAGGAACATGCACCAAGCATGACCATTGCCAATCGATATACAAATTCAACTGGGCCTTAACTGCAGCAAGGCAATCCTTTTATTCCTCCCTAATTACTTGCCTCTCTCACTCCTCACAAAAGTGATTCCAAACATCTTCTCTCCTAAAGCCCTCCATGCCTCCTTCTCACAGATCTTGTCAGGTCTTCCTGAGTTTGAATCTGACCTCAGATGCTTCCTAGTTGCGTGACCCTGGACAAGTCACTTTATTTTGTTTGCCTTAGTTTCCTCATCTGTAAAATGAGCTGGAGAAGGACTTGGCAAAGCCCTCCAGTATCTTTTCCAAGAAAACCCCAAATGGGGCCACAGAGACAAAAATGACTGGTGATAGACCTTTTTTCTTTTAAAAAAAATTATTATTATTATTTGCTTTTTGGTGGGGGGAGGGCAGGGCAATTGGGGTTACATGACTTGCCCAAGGTCACATGGCTAGTAAGTGTTAAGTGTCTGAGGCCAGATTTGAACTTAGGTTCTCCTGACTCTAGGGCTGGGCATCTGCTCACTGCACCACCCAGCCGCCCAGAGACCTTTTTTTAATACTGCGGAGAAAGTGCCTTGTGTTTGTTCCCTAAGGATTGGCGACCTATTGCTTGGATCTCAGTTGATTTTTCTTGCCCCCGTCCCCCCTCCCCCACTGCCATCCCTCCCCCCTTGCCCCCACTCACAAATCAGTTCCTGCCTCTAAACCCTAAAGACCAAAAAAGGGCATTTTCCTTGCCGTCCCCTTGATCCATCCCCTTGGCCCACCACTTCTGGGGAGTTTCTGACACCCCCCCCCCCCCCCCCCCCGTTCCTCCCCCCTGGTCATCGTAACTGTTTGGTAGTTGGTTTTCTGAGGATGTCAAATGCCTTCCTCTCACTGTCCCTTCTCTTTCCACGGCTCTACCCCTGGACAGTGCAATAAGCGTCATGCCAGACTGGGGACCAGAACTGAATGCGGGGCAGGCTGAAGGCCATGTAGGACAGTGAACTTCATCCCCAATGGGCTCTGCTCCTTATCATCATATGTGCAACCGGGGACCCCTAGTGATCAAAGCACGCACCACATGTCCTTGAGGTTTCATTGATGAATTGAAAAGGTGACCTGCCCTTCTTTGATCTTCTTGTGAAGAGTCCATTTCTATTAGTTGAATCTCTGTATGAAATAGCTGTACTCAGGGTAATACACCATTTCTTCCATGCACATGTCATTTTTCACTTGGAATAACTTATTTGAACAAGTCTCATTGCAGGGACTTTCATTTCAGGAAATGGTGTTTTCTCGTCACAATTGTCCTTCATGGGACTTGAGCACCTAAGCTTTCACCACCACTTTTTCTGACCAAAACCAGGAGTTCATACACACAAAAACACACCCGTAAAGTCTCTTCTTCCATCTTGGAACTGGGCAGGAAAAAAAGGCCTTTCAAAGGTCCAGGTCCAAGGACTGCTACCCAATGTAGCCAAGTACAGAGATGTCACTGGCTGATTGGGGAGAAATTCTTTGGTCAGGGCAGTGCAGGTAACAAAGACAAAATGCCTTCAGATCTAGGTGGGACCCTAGGCTGCTGCACGATTGAGGCAGAGAACTGGGCAAGGGAGCAGGAGCTATTAAGAAAGCTAGAAAATTGGCCTTGGTTGTTGGTACTCTGTCTAATGACCAATGAGTGGACCTAGCACACAGATACACAAGGAATGCTATTTCACTACAAAAGAAAAGCAGGATCTAAAAGCCTTTGCAGCTTAACAGAAGGGTGATTTTTGTAGAAGGCAGGAGTTAGCAGGTTCTAATCAACTAACCAAGCAGTACGTGCCTGTGTGCCAGGCATGTTGCCAGACACTGGAGAGACAAAGGCAAAAATGAAGCAGCATCTACCTCCCAGGAGCGGATCTCTCTGGGTGTGTCCAAAATAGCTTCCAAGTTGTTTGGTGGTGATGGGCCAAGGAAGGCCTCAGGTTGGGGCTGGCGCCTGAGCTGAGGGTCTAAGAGGCAGAGGGGAGAAGGAAGAGCATTCCAGCAGAGAGGGCAGCCAATGCGAAGACCCAGGAACACGGAGGACATGGCATTTTGGATGTGAAGAAGAAGAAGGCCCCTTTGGTTGAAATGAAGCATGCATGAAGGGAAGACATGTGTATTTTGTCTGGAAAGACAGGGCTGGAGCAAGATTGGGAAGGGTTTAGAAGCCAACCAGAGGAATCCTGGGAGCCAGAGGGAGCTGCTGGAGTGTATTTAGTAGGGGAGTGACAGGGTCATTTCTGGGTTTTGGTGCCTGCAGTGGGGAGAGCCCTCTCTAGGCTTGATCTCAGCAACCTCAGTTCCCATGGATGCCTTTGTCATCTGCTTGGAGATGGCTCCCAGATCTCTATGTCCAGCCCCAGTATCTCCACTGAGTTCCTGTCCCACATTTATTGTTTTGTTTGACTTTGAATTTCAAACCACATGGGGTGGAGGCATGCCAGCCCTCAGCGCTCAGATGAGGTACCACCACTCACCCATAGGAGGAATGGCTTGAGCCGTCCCTCTTTTAGTTCTGATATGAGCCAGAACTGAAGTTGCAGATCTCAGAGGAGGGGGGCTGGCCTTTCTGCACTTCCAGGGCCAGGCTCTTTTAGGACAGAGGCAATCACGCACAGTCTGCACTTACTGATTCTGCTTCTGAGTCGCCAATGCCTAGAGACGACTTGGATGATGGTGTTTCAGATGATTTTGGACAGGCTTATGCATTTTGTGGAACTTCCACTTTACCCTGGTGTCTGGGGGTCCAATGGCTTCAAAGCCATGTGCAATTCAGGGCTTTGCCTGAAGCCCCACAAGAGCTGTGTGGAGCTGAGACACTCCTACATTAGCTGAGATCACTATTCTCTGGGGCCTCCAGGGCCAGAGGATGGGAAGAGGAAGGCCCAAACCCAAAGAAGCCAGCTCCTAAGAGACATGTGCCCAACCTTGCTGCTTTGTAACAGATTCGTGCCTTGATTATGTCTATGGGGGTGGCTTTTATATCAGTTCTTTTCCTGCCTCTTCCCCTCATGCCTCAGAGCTGTCCTTGTGACAAAGAAAGCCAACAAAACTCAAACATCTGTAGCGCTCCCAGCCCCTACTCCAATGGGTAGGGTAGGTCACCAAAGGGCAACTAACTACTTTTCCCAGGATTCTAGAGGGCATGAGGGTTTCCTACATGGGACTCACCACTCTGGTGGGACTCGGTTCATGACCAGTCCCTGATCATGCATTTGGCATGGCCACCCCTGCACCTTTGCTTATTCCAGGTTCTCCCTGCCCACTTGGCCAAGTTCTACCCATACATTCAGGCTTCCCCTGCAGGCCCTCCTCTCTTTCCTGCCCATTCCATCCACTGCTCTGGAATCATAATGTCTCCCTCCTAGAATTGTAAAAGAGGGACTGGCAGGAGGAGAAGGAGGAGGAGGAGGAGGAGACGATGAAGGCTGGAAAGAAGTGTTTGGGAAGGGTTTCTCTATTTCTGAGTTGATGTCTGGGAGGGAGGAAGCTGAGAAGCCTGTAAACAGGGAAGGCTTGGATGGCATTTTTCAGTCCCTTTTCTTTCTCCCCCGGCACCATGGACTAGAGCTAGAACATCCTTGGATAGAATATGAGAGAGGGACGGTAGCTATGGCAACAAGTGCTCGGGCTCCCCGCTCCAGTATCTATGGTGCTGGGGGATGGGGGTGGGGATGGAGGATCAAGATTAGCCCTGGATGCTGCAGTAGAAACATAGGCAACTGGGGAGGTGGGGGAAGAGCATTCGGCTCCTCCTCTCTCTTCCTTTTTCCCGGTGGCTGCCTTGTGATAGAAAATGGCAGAACTGGCAAACCCTAACAGCTCGAAACCAAGTGAAAGTTAGCGAAGTTCTCCGGAGTGAAGCTTTTGGCAATTTAGGAAGTAGAAGGCCAGGGGCCAATCTAACAGCTCGCGCCTTCTGACCCACTGACTGTGGATTAAACCTGCTAGAAAAGAAGCAGCTTGGAGAGCAGAGTGTCGGAGGGTTGGGGGGCTTCCCATGGATCCCTAGAGTTCATTGGCCTTGCAATGGTGCAGATCGAACAGTCTCACTGGGTTGGTTAGGGAGGGACAGAGCTACTGCCTCGTAACTCTCCCCTCACAGCCAAAGCCTGGGGATGGAAGAAGCTAGAAAAACAGGAAGGGCAACCAGAGAGACTTGGGTGGGGGGTCAAGGTTTTCCTCCCCTCTGCTGCTGGCCCTTGGAGGAGGGGTGGGGTTTCTGCCCTTCATCCCCCTCCTTCCTCCCCTTTCCCTGTGCTGCTGCCAACGCCAGGAGGAAGGCTCCATCAGTGAACCCTGAATGGCATGGGCTGGGGTGGGTCGCTGGCTCTGTGGCAGGTAGTGGGTGAGGGCCGGGGGTGGGGGAGTAGGGCAGTGGAGGGTGGTTTTCCTCTTTCTCCCTTCCTCCTTCCTTCCCCTAGCTAATAGTAAGGCTTAAAGAGTGAGGCAGGGACAGAAGGTCCAACATGGGGGTAGCAGAGCTCGGAGGTGTTCCTGCCCTTCTCTCTCTACTGACGGCCCAGAGAGAGGAATCTACCTGGGCAGCTTAGGAACGACTAAGGAGCCTCTCTCCTCCCTTCCCTTTCTCAAGCCAAAGAACGTGCTAGAAAAGGAGGAAGGGCGGGGAGAGAAGCTGAGGGGACTTTTCGTAGGAGGGGTGCGCTTCCTTCTCATTGGACTTCCCATGGCGCAGAAGGAGGAGTCTGATTGGGCAGGCTATTGGGGATGCCTCCCCCCACTCCTCCTCCCCTCCCTCTTGTGAACCAATGCCCCCAGCGTGGACCGCGCTAGAAAAGGGGGAAGGGTGGGGAGAGAAGGAGGATCAGGGAGGGGGGACAAGGTTTTCTAACCTCCCTTTTCCCTTCCCCCTTCCCCCCCCCTCCTGCCCTCTTTACCTTCTGCTACTGGTGGCGATCAGGAGGGAGGGAGGGAGGGAGGGGAGGCTTTGCTCCCCTCCCCCCTCCCTGGGCTGCTGCAGGCTCCGAAGGAAGAGTGCTTAATGCATTAGCCTAAGACTCCTCCTCTTTCTCTGCAGGTGGTGTGGCAGCAGGGAGGAGTCTGGGAAGCTCAGTGGCAGTTTCTCTGCCTGTGCATTGGGCTCGGAGTCAGCCTGAGCTTAAATCAGACCCTTGGTTGTTGTGTGGTTCAGGGCGAGTCTCTGAGCCTCTGTTTCCTGATCTGTACTGAAGTGCCCACGAGAAATTATATACCAAAGCCCCCTCCCAGTTGCAACCTGCTAGAAGGGGACCCCTACCAGGGTCCCTGGAAACCACCTAATAGGCCATAATAGTGAGGGAACGTTTCACCTGTGTTGCTAGAAAAATGTCCCAGATTCAGGTCTGTTTATGTTTGTATCCAGGGCTTTGCTAGGTAATCAAGGCTTCACTAGAAACAGCATTAACAGCATTACACCCCCGTTGGAACCACATTTTGTTGATTAGCAACACCTAACTCTATATAAGTGTATCTTATAAAAGACTCAGGGCTGTCTTCCCTACTGGGGAGGCAGTTACCAGATGGTTAATAAACACTCCTATCAAATTATAATTGGCTTTGCTGTCCTGTTTCTCGGATGTCCACTACAGTACAATAAGAGCACCTTCCTCCCAGGAGTGTGGAGAGGCTCCAATGGGAAGGGTTCTCACCATGCGCTACATAGCTAGCCTTCCTGACGCCCCCATCGCCCATTAACTAAGGGTATGCCCTGCTAGACTGGGGCAGGGAGTAAAGGTGGGGACCAGTCCTGTCGAGGCTTGACCTTGAGGCATTTCCTGCCCTTCCCATCCTGCCCTGCATCTGATGCCACTGTGTGGCACAGAGCTTTTTTTAGGGTACATAGTAGGACAGGGCTTCTCCAGTCACCCAAACCTTCGTTCTGAGGGACTTGGTCGCGGCCATTGAACAATGGGCAGGCTAAACCAGGTCACTTCTCGAGCTTCCTGAGTCCATCGTGGTAGAGATGGCAAAGCAGAGGCCAAAGCAGGCTTGGCCAGAGGGGCAGTAAAGTCCATCGCTAGTCCTAGTGACACTGGGGAGGGAGGAGTCAGCAGGCTGCAGACTGGTGATGGGCTTTCTCTCTTTCTCCTCTCCTTCCCTCCTGCCTTGGTTCTCACAGACTAGGGCTCCCATCTTTCAGCCTAGGATGGAGAGACGTGGGCGGGAGCCGTGGCCGCCAGGGTTCTCTTTCTCCCTTTTCCTCTGGCTGGAAGGCTGGGGGTGCACCATGTGAGGGGGGAAGACGGGGAGGGCCCTTTGTCAGCAGCCCTAATCCCCCTTCTCCCTCCCCTTCCCCTGTGCTGCCACTGGGCAGTGAGGAGGAGGAGGCAGCGGCGGTGGCGGCAGCAGCTCACCTACCACCATAAACGTGTGCCTTCCCTATTCCTGAAAGTCTGCTCCTTGAGGACAGGGTTTTTGTGGCTTCTACTCAGGCCTCAGCACTGTGCCTGGCAGAGGCAAAGGGCTTAGGAAATGCTTGTCAGTTGATTGAATTTGACCCGTGGCATTCCAGCTCAGTTGGCTTCCTCCGACCCCCGAACGCTCCTGCCACCTTTGGGATGCTGGGAATGTTTCACAACCGGCTTTGAAGTGACATGTGCTCCCCCACTTCCTCAGGTCTAGCTATCAACAAAGCCACCCCTTCAGGGATTTTGCCCATTTCCTCGAGGGGAAAGGCTTCCAGAGTGTCAGATTTACCCGCGGCTTGCTCACCCTGCCTTTGTGACTTCGCCCTAACTGGATGATTCTCATGCCACATTCCTTCTAAGTGACACCTAGGATCGGGATGGGGGTGGGGTGGGGCTGGTCAGAGGGAGAGTTGGAACTCTCCCACAGGAGCCACAACCAGAACACCTACTGGGCAAATGTGGAAGACAGGGAAAGGGCCCTCTGAGACACAGAATATTCGTCTCCACTCTTATGGTAACAAAAGAGTGGAGACAGGACTGCATGCCCATTACCTGGGGAGCAGCCGAAGAAACTTCATGTAAGGGCATCTCATTTCCCAGGAAGAAGTACTGCTGCTGCAGAATTCGGAGAAGCTCAGGAAGGCTTAGATGAAGGGATGTCCCTCCAACAGAAACACTGCTGGAGAGGCCATGGTAAGGTAAAGGAATGCAGACACTACACTTCCAAGGGACCATCAAGCCTCAGCTGTAACCTGCTTTCCAACAACTCAGCCTGGAAGGGAAGACAGACTCCCCTCCTCCTGCCAGCCAGGAATGTCCAAGGGAGAGGCTGGCCCTCCAGGCTTTTCACTCAAAAGCTACTGTGCCACCACAGAGTGGCAGAAATGGTGCTTGTATATAGAGTCTCAGGTTTGGGATCTGCAAGACTCGGATTCCCACCCCTTCCCCCACTCTTATAAGCCCTGTGACCTTGGGTAAGTCTCTGCACCTCCTGTGCCCACGGTTCATGCTTCTGAGGATACAGATTTCCCCAAATCTGGAAATTGAGGATGGTAGACCCGATGGCCTCCAAGGTCGCTTCTGGCCCTCAGGCTGGGCTCTTACATGGCAGGAATGCAGAGGGAGGGTTTTGAGGCTCCTGAAGAAGGCAGGGGGCACTGGCTCCCCAGGCAGGCCTGACTGCCCCTGAGAGGATCAGAGACCTTTGGCCTGCCAGCTCTGGCTGGCAATTCATTCTGCCCACCTACCACATGGCTTGCTCTGCCCGTGGCCAGGCCTCGACGTGTGCCTGTCATCATGTCTGTCCGCATGTCCAGTCCTCTGTCTGGGCTCAGGTTTGCATCCGGGCTCATATGTATGCCCTGGCTCATCGCCCAGCCTTTGGGCTGGGCCTTTGCCCTTGGCCTGTCAATGCCCTTGCCAGTGCTCTGGAGGGACAGTCAGGAGTGCAGGAGGCAGTATGCTTCTCCTCCCCCACCAGCCTGCAGTCTGGGGTTCCATTTCTGGTGCTCTGCTGCCATCTAGTGGCTGCAAACACAGTCTGAAGCTCCTCATGGTAGATGGTGCTATCCCTTTACCTCTCTAGAGCTCAAGGACTCTTGACCACTGTGGAAGAAGACAATGCGCGGACTGAGACCCTTGTTTCCCTGGTCAGGAGCCAGCCTGGAAGAAAACCATGAACTGTCAGTTCCGAGGTGGTCCCCCTTTGTGGTTCCACACCAAGCAGGGGGTGTGCGAGCTCCTTGTGGGGTGGGGATGCTTGTGGGGGAGCTCTTCTGGGCTCCTTTGGGAAATGTCCTTTGTACCCATGTCAAGCACCGCAACTGGACTGTAGGCATCAGCTAAGTCTTGGGAGATTCGATTCTCCATTAGTTGTTGGACACTCGGTGTGGAAGGGCAGTAGACTACTGTTGTTATCAAGTCAATAACAGCCTCAATTCCCTATGTCTTGGAGGACTCCCCAGCCACCTTGACTTGGACATGAGCTTTCACAAAGGCATCTCAATCTTGTAATGTCCAAAACACAGCTCATTATCTCTCCTGTGTCTCTGAGCTTTCTCACCCAAATCCCATCCTTCCTCCAAACTTGCCTGTTTCCATTAAGGGTTTCACCAGCCTTCCAACTCTTCAGGTTCAAAAGCTCTGAGTCACACACTATATTTGACCCTCCCTGCTCCCCAGTAATCTCATGATAGCCAAATCTTGTTAATTGTTCCTCTGTATTTGGGCAGAGCCAAGATGGCAGAGTAAAAGCAGGGACTTGCTTGAGCTCTCCCTAAAACCCCTCCAAATACCTGTACAAAATGACTCTAAACAAAGTCTAGACCTACAGAACCCACAAATTGACAGAGTCAAACAAATCTCCAAGACAGGACAGCCTAGAAGGTCTACAGGAAGGGTCTATTGCCCCACGCTGGGACCATAATGCAGTCCGGGGTGGGTCTTCCTGGCATAGACAGGCTGGAGCAGGTCTCAGGGGACTGAATCACTGGCAGCTTTGATGGTTTCTAGACTTTTCAGCCCAGAAATGCCAAAGGCAGCATAGAAGATCAGTGGGAAACCTCTGTTGGACCTGGGTGAGAGAGGAGCACAGTGGGACCCAGCATTGGTGGTGGCAGCAGCAGTAGCAACAACAGCAAAGGCTGCTTTCAGAGCTCCAGGCACATAGACTGTGTGGGGATAGGGTGGCTTATCAGAGATGGATTGCAGGGCTCTTTTTACTGGTGCTGAGGCAGGATTCTCTTGCTTTGCCTGTGCTTCAATCTGGGTTGCAGTCATGGGCAACGGTCTTGGGGTGAGGAGGAACACTGGCATGGCAGAGCTTGTGGCACCAGTGGAGAGGGAATCATCCTCACAGTTCCAAGGCAGAAAAGAGTGCTTGTGGTCACTCACAGACCAGAGCCTAGACCAGGAAAGGAGTAAACACTTCTTTGATCATACCACCTTGAAAGAACTCAAAATTTACAGATCTCTAGAAGTATCTCTAAAAACAGCTGCACAAAACTCTGGAAGCAGAGTCCTACCCTAACAAACAGTTAGAAAGTCAAGTATTTGTCTGAGAAAATGAACAAACAGCCTAAAAAACACTCTTATACTATAGAATCTTAATTTGGTGACAAAGAAGATCAAAACATACAACCAGAAGAACACAACAAAGTCAAAGCTCTTGCATCAAAAGCCTCCAAGAAAAATATGAATTGGTCTCAGGCCATGGAAGAGCTCAAAAAGGATTTTGAAAATCATTTAAGAGAAGTAGAGGAAAAATTGGGAAGGGGGGGCTGAGCCAAGATGGTGGAGTAGAAAGCAGGAAATTCCGTGAGCTCCCCCCCACAACCACCTCCAAAACCTGTAAAATATGACTCTAAACAAATTTTAGACATATAGAACCCACAAAGTGACGGAGAGAAACAAATTTCCCACTGAAGGCAGCCTGGCAGGCCCAGGAAGGGTCTATCTCAGTGCTCTGTGAGCTGAGCACAGCCCCATGGAGCCACATGCTTCTGTCCCCAGGGCTGCCCCAACCAGTGGCGACCTGAGTAGATTTCAGGAGAGTGAACCACCAGCAGCTGTGGTGGTTTCCAGACTTCTCAATTCATAAAAACCAAAGAGAAAGTAAAAGGTCAGTGGAGAACTCTGTTGGAACTGGGGGAGACAGAAGAGCACGGTCCGGCCCCTGCACCCAGGGCAAGAGGTGGCAGAGGCACAGTGGCTTCCTCCAGAGCTCCTAGCCTGCAGATTGTAGGGGGACCAAGTGACCATTCAGAGGGCAATTGCTATTGCTTTATCTTGCTTGGATCTGGGTTGCTGTCTTGGGTGGTGGTCCTGGGGTGAGAAATGCCAGTGTGCCAGTGTGGTGTCTGTAGAGAGGGTGCCCTCCTCAGACCTCTGACAACATTTTGGAAAACCCCAGCTATTTGGGACAAAGCTCTCTCCATTCTGGAAGCATAGTTCTATTATGGCAAAGAGCTAAAAAATCTAGTAATTGGTTGGCAAGATGAGCAAGCAGAAGAAGAGAAATCAGACCATAGAATCCTTTTTTTGGGGACAAAAAGGATCAAAGCATGGAGTCAAAGGAATCAAAGAGGAAGACTATGAAGTCAGAACTCCTGAATCAAAAGCTTCCAAGAAAAATAGGAGCTGATTACAGGCCATGGAGAAGCTCAAGAAGGATTTTCAAAATCAAGTAAGAGAAGTGGAGGAAACATTGGGGAGGAAAATGAGAATGATGCAAGAAAATCATGAAAAGCAGGGCAACAGCCTGCTAAAGGAGACCCAAAAAAATTCTGAAGAAAATAACACCTTAAAAAGTAGACTAACTCAAATGTCAAAAGGGGCTCAAAAAGGCAACGAGAAGAAGAATGCCTTAAAAAACCAAATTTGCCAGATGGAAAAGGAATTTAACTCCCTAAAGAAAATAATTCCTTCAAAATTAGATTGGAGCAAGTGGAAGCTAATGACTTTATGAGAAATCAAGATACTACAAAACAGATCCAAACAAATGAAAAAATAGAAGGCTACAAGAAATATCTCATTGGAAAACCACTGACCTGGAAAATAGATCCAGGAGAAATCTTTTAAAAAGTATTGGACTACCTGAAAGCCATGATCAAAAAAGAGCCTAGAAATCATCCTTCAAGAAATTATCAAGGAAAACTGCCCTGATATTCTAGAACCAGAGGGCAAAATAGAAATTGAAAGAGTTCACCAATCACTTCTTGAAAAAGATTCCCAAAAGAAAACTCCTAGGAATATCGTAGCCAAATTCCAGAGTTCCCAGGTCAGGGAGAAAATATTACAATCAGCCAGGAAGAAACAATTTGAGTACTGTGGAAACATAATCAGGATAACACAAGTTCTAGCAGCTTCTACCTTAAGGGATTGAAGGGCTTGGAATATGATATTCCAGAGGTCAAAGGAGCTTGGATTAAAACCAAGAATCACTTACCCAGCAAAACTGAGTATAATGCTTCAGGGTGTAATGTAATACCAAGCAAAGGCAACTTCCCAGGTTCAAAATACCAGCATAGGTGCTCTCTATTTTATTCAGTAACAAACCCAGAACAGAGAAGATCAAAACATGACATCATTCAAAATACAGTATTTACTAAGTATGATTAAATAATCTCCAAGTACTACCCCATCCCAGGACCTTCCAATCATTCAATCAATTACAAAGTCTCTGTTCTAAATACTTCTCCACCCCTAGGCTATACCTTAATTAAGTCCACCACAAAGCCCCTCTTCTCAAATGGAGATTAGTTTCCAAACATAAGTAAAATACATTCATTTGCTCAACCATAGAACACAAAAAGGTCAAAAGTTCCCCACCCCTGGATCACAATTGAATCTACCCCAGAGTTACATCAAGTTTAAACACAGCACTTAATACCCAAATGGAGGTCTTTTCTTCATCTTGACACGAGGCAAGTTCTCAGCAATCTTAGTTCCTGGGGAGACAAGGCTTAGCCAGGCCATAAGATACATTGCCAGTCCCTTCATGAATTTATCCTCTGTCTGTAGAACAGTCCTAGAACCCCTGAACACATTAGCAAAGCCCTCTCCCAGGATTTCTGTAAACATACAACAAGAAAATCCTTCTTCAGGGCTTCTGAACCAACAGAAAGGCTCCCAGACCCCTGCAACAACAGCACTGTCCTTCACCAGTGGACAGTATTCATTCTGTCTGCCGGACAGTCTCCAGACCCCTGCAACAACAGTACTGTCCCTCACCAGTGGACAGTATTCACTCTCAGTACTGTCCCTCACCAGTGGACAGTATTCACTCTCTGTCTGCAGGACAGTCTCAGGCCTTCTTAACCAAATGCCAGGTTCCAGGACTTCTTCAACAGGACAGTCTTTCACCAGTGGACAAATCTGGCAAAATAACATCAAAACAGACAGACAAAGTACCAGCAAAACAGCCATGTCTCCTCAGTCCTTGGCAGCTCAGGGGGCAGGTCTCAAAAGTCCAGGGCAATTCAAAGTGGCCACTAGCAATTCTCTTAGTCTCTCTCCACGAGGTGCTGCTTCCAAAAAAGAACTTCCGCCTCTCTCTTGTCTCTCCAAATCTACATCACCAGCTCCTCCCACTTCAGGACTTTCTTTTCACATCAACAAGCCCATCCCACAGGTGGGATTAACAAACTCTGGGTTTTAATACAATCAATTTGAAAACCAAGCCAATACAGGGGAATCTTTAATTGCCATTACTATCACACAGGGGAAAATATGGTTATTCATTTTCATCAAGCATTCTTGATGAAAAAACCAGAGCTGAACAGGAAATTTGACTTTCAAATCCAAGAAGCAAGAGAAGCATGAGAAGGTAAACAGGAAAAAGAAATCATAAGGAACTTATTAAAGTTGAACTATTTACATTCCTATATGGAAAAAAGATAATTGTAATTCATGAGACTTTTCTCAATATGAGGATAATTGAAGGGAATATATGTATATATATGTATACATACATTTATATGTTTATATAGTAGGGTGTATGTGTGTATAAATACACATGTGAGTGTGTGCATACATGTGTACATGTATACATAGACGGAGGGCACAGGATTAGATGAATAGAAAGGGATGATATCTAAAAAATAAAATTAAGAGGTGAGAGAGGAATATAATGAGAAAAGGAGATAGAGGTAGAATAGGATAAATTATCTCATATAAAAGAGGCAAGAGAAAACTGTTACAATGGAGGGGAAGAGGAGGAAGGCAAAAGGGAATTGGTCAACCTTACTCTCACTGAATTTGGCTTAAGGAGGGAATAACATACACACTCAGTTGGGTATTTTACCCTATAGGAAAGTAGGGGGGAAGGGGATAAGAGTGGGGATGTGTATCAGCAATGCCATATTCACAATGCCTATGGAGATTACAAATATGCTGATATAATTATCCATCACAAAATACATCATGCTTGCCAGATGGGGGAATAAGCTGGAAAATTTATTAAGATACCAAAAGACTGAGTCCCAAAACCAGAAAGTGAAAGCCATCAGAGTAGTTATGACATTGGCACAGGTAGATAAAGTAGAAAGCACCCACATTTTCAAGCCTTTAAAACAGAACAGGCTACCTCAGGCAAAGGTCCTCCTCTCCCCACTCACAGCAACCACCCAGCATCCGGGAAGCACGCTCCCAGCAGCTCTGGCCCCTGGCAGTCCTCAGCAGGAGTCCTTAGCAGAAATTCTGGCTAACTCAAAAAGGGCTTCGCGCTGCTGCTGCCTCTGCTGCTGCTGCCGCCGTCGCCGCCACCGCCAGCCACCGCAGGAACTCCAGCTCCCCCCCTCCCCCGCTTCCTCTTGCTCCTCCCCTTCCTGCTACGTCAGCAAGTCCAATGGGGCATGGAAGATCTTTAAATCCCATAACCCTTACATTCGGCCCCAAGATCTTTCATGTCCCTTACTTTGCAAAAATACAGTAGGAATAACTGGTGTCAACAAAATTTCACAACAATATAACAAGAATAGCACACAATAAACACAGAAAACCATATTTTAGGGTGGGGCTTGAGCACAAGCTCCCCATCATTCCCCCTACCCCGAACAAATGGGGCCCCAAAATCTTGTGGTAAGGGGTGAAGTCTATGGCTACTTGCTGCTGAAATCGGATGTAGAGCTGTCCCTGTCCTAAGGGGTCCCATTTGAGAGGTCAGTTCTTAATATGCTTGATGCCAGGTCCAAGGGTGACACATCACAGTTGCAGATAGGGGGTGACATCCAGCTTAAGCTATCAGGTATCTACAGATGGAGGGTACCAAGCCTGTGGAAACAAATCTAACAAACAAGGTGAACAAACAAAAAAATCAAGAAGGAGAAAAGAGACAATAACCAGACTATTGTAGCCTCACTCATGGTAGAATAAATGACTTAAGGGTACAATTTTGTAATCATCTTCTCCAGAATAAACAATAGTTACAGTGTTATCCCTCCCATATGCCATAATCTCTGCAGCCTTTGGAACATCATCTGGCTTCCGTTTTACCCATACTTTAACTCCTGATTTTATTCTATCAGTAGAACCAAATCCTTCAGTTTCTGTGACAGTTATTTTGGAAGGAGGGTCAGTTTTTACAAGTGGCATTGTTTTACAAGGAACGATAATCACTTGAACTATCCTATCATTCTTGTGAATTTGTATGGGCCCTTCACCTAAATTCTGGAATGTTACAACAATTTCTCCTTGATAATTAGAATCTATTACTCCAGCCAATACATGTATTCCTTGAGCTGCTAATCCTGATTTGGGTAAAATCTGTCCAAAGTGATTTTTAGGGATTCTTATGCATATCCCAGTGGAGATTTTTCTTATTTCTTTTCTGTCCAACCAAAAGTCCTCTAAACAATGTAAATCATACCCCACCGAACCAGGTGGTCCTGGGTACAGTGCTGGGGTGCTGGGACATCTGGCCTCAAGGTCCAATACTCAATATTTGGGATCTTGTGTGTTTGTTGTTTTCTAATTTGCAGATTGGGGGTCATCATTCTGGCTAGAGGTGTACTTCCTCCCAATGGTCTATTATTCAAATTACGCAAAGCCATGAACAAATTATCCTTCCAATGTTGATATGAATTATTGGAACTTAACTTCCTCAACTGTTCTTTCAGTAATCCATTCATTCTTTCAATTAACCCAGATGCTTCTGGATAATATGGAATATGATATATCCATTCTATATTGTTTAGTATACAATACTTCTTCATTTCATTGCCTTTGAAATGTGACCCATTGTCACTTTGAATCTGCATTGGGGTTCCATAATATAGACTTATGAGATCTAGAGTTTTACAAGTGTTTTTCTGGGTTGCATTCTTATAAGGACAAGCTACTAGTACACCTGAATAGGTATCAACACAAGTACATATAAATCTGCATCCTTTATCCAGTGGTAGTGGACCAATATAATCTATTTGCCAGATTTGGGCTGGGACTTTTCCTCTTGCTATCTCTCCAGTTACTACCCGAGGAACAGTTCGCTTCTTTTCCAATTGACATATATGACATTCTTCTGCTATCTGTTTTAACAGTGAATGAGAGATACTAATACCTCAATCTTGTGCCCACTGGTGTGTGGCCTGGACCCCCAAATGGCCTGCTGTTTGGTGGACCCATTTTGCTAATATCGGGTCAGCAGTTGTTGTCAAAGTAGGGACAATATGTTCAGTAGCAATCTTTGCCAGTCGATCAGCATGAGCATTGTACTCACGTTCTGGTGTGGTGGGGGCCACGTGAACATCTACATGAAAAACTGACAAGTCAGTGACCAAAGACATGTTCCAGATATCTTCCCATAATTCTTTGCCCCAGACTTGTTTACCATGAATTTCCCAATTTTCATTTTCCCACATGGGCATCCATGTAGCTAACCCATTAGCTACCGCCCATGAATCAGTGAATATATGACACTGTCCTCCTTGTTCTATTTTGATGGCTTGATATACTGCCATAAATTCAGCATATTGGCTACTTGCACCTATCCCAGTACTTTCCAAAGTCCTTCTAGTACATGGGTTATAGGCCACTGCTTTCCAATGTCTTTTTTGGCCCAAATATTTTGCTGTCCCATCAGTAAACCATGCATGTCTCTTTTGTTCCTCAGTTAATACATCATATCCCTCATTCCATTTTACAGTGGACTTTACCAACTGTTGCTTTGGCTCAGGGGGTGTGTTATTCCTCTCAATTTCTATGTTTGCTACAGATTCATGTAGAGCAGAGACTCTGCTTTTGCCTGTTTTCGCTCTATTTTGAATATACCACTTCCATTTGATTATACTAGCCTCTTGGGCATGTCCAATTCTGTGAGAAGCTGGGGTACTCATTACCCAGGTCATAATTGGGATTCCAGGTCTTAATATCACTTCATGGCCCACAGTCAGTTGTTCAGTCTCCACCAAAGCCCAATATGCAGCTAACAACTGCTTTTCAAAAGGTGTATACTGGACTCCAGATGAAGGGAGTTTCCTACACCAAAATCCCAAAGGTACATTTCGGCTTTGTTGTTTTTGCCATAAGCTCCAGTTTGCATAATCATCTTGTACAGTCACTTGCAATTCCACTGGACCATTTTGCATGGGCCACAAATCTAGGGCCAATTGTATGGCAGCCTTGGCTTCTTCAAAAGCTTTACTCTGCTCAAGTCCCCAATCGAATTCATATTTCTTCCGTGTGACTCTATATAAAGGTTTTAAAATCTGTCCCAAATGTGGAATGTGGTGCCTCCAGTATCCAAACAATCCTATGAACTTTTGGGCCTCCTTCTTATTGGTAGGGGTAGGAAAATCCTGAATCTTTTGTCGGGCTTGAGGAAGAATCTCCCTTAGCCCCTTGTTCCATTGTATACCCAAAAATTTCACATTTTGAGCTGGTCCTTGAACCTTTGCAGGGTTAATTTCCCACGCTTTACTTTTCATATGCTCAATTAGAAGGGTCAAACTCCTTTCCACTACTTTCGCATCTTTTCCCTGTATCATGATATCATCAATGTAGTGGGTAAGCTGTACACCAGGTAGCTTTAATTCATCCAACTGTTCAGCCACAATCCTGTGACAAATAGTGGGGCTATGTATGTACCCTTGTGGCAAGCGGGTGAAAGTATATTGTCTACCCTGCCAAGTGAAAGCGAAGTGGTCCCATTGTTTAGGGTCTATTGGGATGGTGAAGAAGGCATTTGCCAAGTCAATAACTGCATACCAAGTTTTTTCTGGATATTTCTGGATCCTTTCTATTAAGGTGATGGTATCTGGAACAGCAGCATACAAAGAAGGAGTCACCTTATTCAACTGTCTATAATCCAGTCATTCTCCATGTCCCATCTGATTTTCTTACTGGCCAGACAGGATTATTCCATCTTGTGGTTGTAGGGACTAACACTCCTGCTTCAACATATTCCTTTATAGTAGTGGTAATTTCATCTTGCCCACCTGGCACACGATACTGTTTTAAAGTAATTACTTCAGAAGGTTCAGGTAAAGTGATTGGGTCCATTTTTAGTTTTCCCACTAAAACTGTATTAATTCCTATCTTCCTCACAGCAAATTGATATCTTCCTTCAGGTAAATTCAGAGTCATGCCTCTCAATACATCTATCCCAATGATGTATTCAGGAATGGGTACAACAACCACAATATATTCTTTCTTAGGTAACTGCCCAATTTTCATTGTTATTTTAACCTGTCTGGCTGATATTTCAGTGCCTCCTAGACCTGTGATGGTAATAGGAGTTCCATGTTTAAACTTATCAAGGTTTCCATAGATAAGTGTGGCCTCAGCCCCAGTATCAATCAGTGCCCTAGTCACAGTAGTTGACCCATTCTTCCAATATATTGTTAAACCAATATGGGGTCTGCAATCTCTTCCGCATATTTCTTTTATCTGGGCTGGGGCTTGGCCTATCTCCTATTCCCCCTGAAGGTGGGGCAAACTTGGATACAAAGATTCAGATTCAGAAATACCTGCAGGGGTGGTTCCTGCTTCCCTGTTCATTCTAATGCTAAGTACCTTTTCTTGGTACAGCTTATGCAGCTCTTCAGTAGGAATACCATCTATTCTTCTAAAGTCCACCCCTGCTCTTAATAGAGCAGTAAACAGTTCCCTTCTTGTTGGTCTATTTTGTCTCTGAATCCTCTGGCTGTTTACTCTTCTCTCTCGAGGCAATTTGTCTTTTTCCCATTCCCCTAAATCGCTTAATTGTGAAATCTTATCCAGCACCTCTGAAAGAGGGTGCCCTATTTCTCCAATTAACAGAGTCAGAATTAGGTGCTTATATGCAGGAGGAGCCGTCTTCACTATGATATTTCTATGAGGAACTCCTAGGGGGGTATCATAATATGCATTTGCATCTCCAATCAGGATAGCAGTTTTCAT
Organism: Petaurus breviceps papuanus; assembly: GCF_028583685.1. Classification (NCBI taxonomy): domain Eukaryota; kingdom Metazoa; phylum Chordata; class Mammalia; order Diprotodontia; family Petauridae; genus Petaurus; species Petaurus breviceps. The sequence continues at coordinate 1,289,928 of NW_027187220.1, forward strand.
TACCTCCTCCTTTAGTTTTCTCATACAGTCTCTAAGTGAGTACCAGGGTCTGTCTCCCCTAGGCCACATAGATTCAGTTGGATATTGCTTTTTGCATCCTTCTGCAGCTAAAGCTAGAAGATTAGTTTTGTTATTTCCTCCTTGCATATGGTGATCCCTAAAAGCCTGGTGTACAAAAGGATTCTGACTGATACTTATGAATTTTAAACAGTCCTCATTGTCCAGTGTTATTCCTCCTGTGCCTTCATCAGTGATTCTTACTATCCAAGACACTAAAGACTCCCCCATTCTTTGGGTAAATCTACTCAATATATCAGTGATCTCCTGTTGAGTGAAATCCTCAATTATCTCCCTGGACTCTGTTTTGCCTCGGTGGTTCTCCTGTCTTCTTCTTCTTATGGGGAGAGCTTCTACATTAGAAGACTCCTCATCTAACCTTGATCCATTCTCCTCACACACATTCTCCTGGAAGCTATCAGGGCAACTCTGCCCAGCCTGTACAAAAGCTGCATGCACATTCGTTCTGCTAGTTTTTTGCTTCCTTTTAGCTGCATGAACAGTAGCTTGCTCCTGGACCACATGAGTCCCTCCAGTTTGGTCTTCTGAGTGCTGTGACACAGAAGAATCCTCAGGCAAACCAGCTGACTCCCTAGCCATCCGAGCTCTTTCCTTCAGCAGCTTATCCCTACTTTTACACATAAGGCGATAACTTGTTAGCAGCACCCAGCCTCTCCTGCACACTCCTGCCAGTTCTTTGCCTGGTTGTATGGGTATTGCTTTCAAACATCTTTCCAAATCTCCAGGTTCTCCCTCTTTTAGCCTTGGTTCCCAGTTTTCACAGGGCCCTGTGCTTTTAGCCCATTCTCTGGCTAGAGAGGAATAAGGCAAATCCTCCCATCCTGGAATAGCCATTTCTCCCTCTAAAGCCCCACTGCTTCCAAATAGAGGCCTGACATTTTGTGATCCCATCCTCATCGCCAAATGTATCAGCAATGCCATATTCACAATGCCTATGGAGATTACAGATACGCTGATATAATTATCCATCACAAAATACATCATGCTTGCCAGATGGGGGAATAAACTAGAAAATTTATTAAGATACCAAAAGACTGAGTCCCAAAACCAGAAAGTGAAAGCCATCAGAGTAGTTATGACATTAGCACAGGTAGATAAAGTAGAAAGCACCCACATTTTCAAGCCTTTAAA
>NW_027187221.1:0-20018 GCF_028583685.1 Petaurus breviceps papuanus
CATGAAGCATGGCGGGAGAGGGGGATGAGTGAATTTCCAGGGGTGTGTCCTTCTGCCTGAGGGTAGGACCTCTGGTCATCTAACCTCTGTAACCTCCCCAGGTTCTAAGCACAGAAATCTGAGCACAACACGGACTTAACTTCCGTAAGGAAGGAAGGAAGGAGAAAGAGAAGGAAGGAAGGGAGGCAGTCCCCTCTCTTACCTTAATGAGATCCTGATCATCTGGTCCACACAACATCAGTTCGTGGCCAAGTCTAGTCAACTCTGTCAAGGTGATATGATAAGGACTTGGTCATTGCAAACATGAACTTGGAAGAGAAGACAGTTGAGTGCCATCCCCATGATGTTAAATCTCCCCCATCTTAGCTAGGAATTAGGTGACCAGTCTCTTTCCCACGGCATGGGAAGGGGGTCCCACAGATGGAGTGGGCAGAAGCAGAATTAGAGCTGACAGCCAAGCTGTTGCTCAGGTAGCTCCAGGGAAAAGCATGAACAAAGAGAAATTTAGCCTGAGTCCCAAAGAGGAAAACCAAGGGAGGAGTGAGGGGAAAGCAGAGAGGATGTGGAAGATAGCTTGGAAGGTCTGGGTTCTAATCCTAGCCCCATGCCTAACTAACCCTCAAACTTGCTATGTGAGCTCAAGCTAGTCTCTTTCCCTCCCTGGGCCCAAGGCTCCTCATCTGTAGAAGGAGGAGACGGGAGTACTGACCTCTAAGGGTCCCAACGTTCAAAGGGCCTAAGTGGAAGCAAAGAACTCCCTTTGATCAGGGTGATGTCATAGAAAGAACCTAGGATTCTGAGTCAGAAGAGCTGGGTTGGAATCCCACTTCTGGTACTACCTGTAGGACCTTGGATAAGTCACTTCCCCACTTTGGACCTCATACATAAAATGAGACACTTGCATCAGCTGGTTTCTGAGGGCTCTCCCAGCTGTGAATCTAAGATCCCTTGGGGGACAAACAGTCAGTGATGCCAAGTAAAGACAGGATGCCTGTCTACGTGAGTTCAGAAGATTTACAGGTTCAAGATCTGGAAAGAAATGAATCTGTGGAGAAGGCTTAGCCTTCTCCAGGGGGTGGGGCCAGGACACCAGGGATGGGGCTAAACGCCAGGGCCCATGTGCATCACGCAAACCTTAATGTCAAGGTGAGCTGACAATGGGAAAAAGAAGAATGGGGGGAGGTTATTTAATTCCAGCCTGAGATGGGCACATGTTACCTGGACACAATCAGTCAGGCTATCCCCAGTCTTGGGGCATTTAGGTCGATGGCTAGGAACACTTATTTGTGTAACTGGTTAGGGGGGGTGTAGGACAGATAGGAACAGCAGAGTGCCTACCTAATAAAAAGAAGAAGAATCACTAACATTTCTATGGTGTTTACTAACTCCTCCAAACCCAACAATGAGAGATTAAATGTTAATAGGGGACACGTAGGGGTGGCTAGGTGGCACAGTGAATAGAGCACTGGCCCTGGAGTCAGGAGGACTTCCGGCCTCAGATGCTTAACACTTACTAGCCATGTGACCTTGGGCAAGTTGCTTAACCCCAACTGCCCTCCAAAAAGCAAAAAAAAATATATGGGGCGTGCAGCCCTGATGGCAATGTGAGGGAATGTCTACCTTGGACCATGGGAGACAAAGGAGGGATCAGCTCTTATGGTCCCAGATTTTTCAATTCACTGAAAAGAGCCCTACTTTTCTGAACTTTCTTTCAAATGGAGAAGAAAACAAAGAAGGGGGAAAGAGTCTCCTTGTTGCTGAGCAAAGAAAGTGGAAATCAGACAGACTGATAAGGGCCGAGCTGGATGCCACACTGACCTCTAGGGAGCAGGTTTTAGGCACAAAACCATGGCCCCTAATTCCTCTCTATGACCTTCAGTCCCTGCCTCTGTAACAGGAGGAGGGGTTGGACCTGATGACTTTTTAGGGCCCTTCTGGTTCACACTCTGTGCTTTGACTTACAAACACAAGGGCAAATTGGGACGTCTTTTGTGGAAAAAAAACAACCAACTAATTCATGTTCTCCCCGTCTTAAATACTCATTTAGACTCCAGCCAATTCTGTGTACATACACTAGGCAGGTGCACAAAGAGAGCTGGGCATGGGTGACCCCCTCTTTTTGGCCACCTTGGCCAGAGATTCTGCTTTTCTAACCATCTGCTCTGTTGTGGTCCTGGGTCAGCACCCCAAATCTGCTTCATTAGCCATGGCGCTGACCAGGGTCAAACTTGGGGCAACACACCGTTTTCCCTCTTAAATTCATCTGGTTTCAGATGCAGCCTTAAGTCTTCAATCCATTTTGAATTGGAAAAGTTATTCTTTGTCTTAAGGGGCTGAGACTTTGCTCAAATTTTCCTAAAGTTCATAACTGGGTTAAGAACAATTTCTGCCAAAAACTGAATGCAAACAAGTTATAGAGAAATCTCTGTGAGACCTTGACTCCAGTGTTGGTTCTCAGGAACACCACATGTAACATCTGTATGCAGACCCAAGTGTACATATTTGCCATACACCCACACAGCCTGCACTGAGGAAGAGACAAATAATGATTGACTCTCACCTACCCGCACCAAGAAAAAAAATCTCCCTGAGTCTCTGACTCCGGCCCAGCCAAGAAGGTGAGCTTTGTCTGCCTCTTGGATTCTCTGCTTTGGCAGGTCCTCCTTTCCAAGCCTCTCATGTGAGGCCTAATTCTCAGAAGCTGTATAAACATTCACAGACTTCGGAGCTGCTCCGATGGAAATAAAGTATAGCTACCAAGAGAAGCAATTAAATAAGTCTCCTTGTTAAGCAGGTTTTGGCTAAGTTCGGAGTTTTCCAGGCTATAATATCAAATGAAGCCCCCTGACAAAATAGTTATACCTGTTATTTTCTCTTTAGCCCCAGCTTCCGGCACAGTTGCAAATGAATCCCCAAAGGAAGGATACAATCTAAAGGGAAAGAACAAACTGTCAGTGTCACGATGCTGTAGCCTGGAAGGAACAATGAGTTTCACAGTCCCTCCCTGGTCTGGCTTCATTTTGTAGCTCTAAGATATATAGAAAATCTAGAGATTGTTGAATATAAGGTAAGCTATCTAGATTAAGAGAACGGGCCACAGATGGCAGTATTGGGGCCTGGCAGGCATGAGATCTGCTTATTTTTCCTTTGCCTCATTAAAGGCTGGGGCATCTGGATGAGATTTTGCCCTTTGTTCCTCAGAGTTTTATGATTTCTGTCACCAGTTGTCATTCAGTCATTTCAGTTGTGTCCAACTCTCCATGACCCCATCTGGGGTTTTCTTGGCAAAGATCCAGGAGTGGTTTGCCATTTCCTTCCCCAGCTCATTTCACAGATGAGGAAACTGAGGCAAACAGTGTGAAGTGACTTGTCCAGGGTCACATAGATAGTAAATGTCTGAGGTCAGATTTGAATACATGACCAGTCTTCCTGACTGCAAGCTCAGTTAGCCCATCCTGAAGGATGAGAACTCTACCTGTCTATAATTTAGGAGATAAATCCTAAAGGGTTACCTGAGGTACACAGAGATTAACTGCCTAGCCTAGTGTCCCCCAGATAACGTGTCAGATTTGAGCCCATATTCCTGACTACACGTCCCCTCCCAGAGGCCATGCTGTCTTTATTGTGCAGAGGCATTACTACAACATTGGCAAAAGGAATTTTGGTACAGTGAAAATAAGCCTGGATTCGAATTCAGGGGATGCAGCCTGCTGTCCAAGCTCTCACTACTAGCATCATCCTGTAACCTCTCTGAAACTCAGTTTCCTCATCTTTCAAATGGGGACAATCCCTTCCTTCCTTACCTCACTGGATTGTTGGAGGATGCAATGAAATAACAGACATAAAAAATGTTTTCTAAATTGTAAAATGCTAGACACAGGAAAGCTATCTTTATGCATTAGACCTAGATAGGTATCTTTACTCAAATCTTGCTCCAAATACCTATTACTTTCATGAATCTATTAAGTATTATATCAAGACGTTATTTGTAAAAGTAAATAATAGTTTGATGCTTTGGCAGCATGATGTGGTGGCAAGAATGACAGACAAATAGTAAAGTTCCAATCTCACTTCAGATCCCTCCTGTCTGGTTGGGACCTCATTCATAAAGAGGGAATGCCACTCCCAATAGTACTTACAGCCCCTTTGGGTTGCTATGAGGACCACATGAGAAGGAATTTAAAGTGCTTTGTAATACTTGAAGGGTATATAAATACCAGTTATCAAAAGTGTTATATCTTTATGAGAATATGACCCGGGAAAAATGTGCCAATCTGGTGAAATACCTGCTTGGTTATATGAACCTTAAGGTCATGTAACCAAGGCACCACTAGTAACTTGGTGGCTAAGGAGTCACCAAGAACCAATCAGCTGCCCAAGTACAAGTAGTCCCTACTTTTTTGCCCATTAGAGAGTTTCACATTGCCCGATAAACATCTGCCCATCTGTCACATTTCCCCGATTTACTCACTCCTGCTATGATTCTGTCAATGGCCCCAAACACCTCTCACTAAACTAGACAGTGCATACTCAAGTCTTTCCTCTCTTGTAATGTATGGCATCCTCAAGGTGGAGGTCATCTATACTTGCAAACTCCCATTGCAATTTGTACAATGGGCACATCAGGCACCCACCCTCAAGGCCAATTGCTTGGTGCTCCATTTATAATCAATGGATTCCCACCCCCCCACAACTGACACAGACTTACTGCTGGGTGTCCCTAAAACGAGGCATTAGCATAAGTGAAGAGCCAGCTTCAATCTGTTGCTTCTTGGCTTTCCTTCCGCTCAGAATGCCAAGATCCAATCAATTGTACACAGCTGTGTTTCTGGACATGAACACATGCACAGTAAGAGCTTTAGTCTTTTAGTGCGGGGGAAGGAGGTGGCGGAACACGGGACTAAATGAAATTATTCAACACTTAAACCTTTTCTCATGAATAATACCAAATTTCCCTGGTGTGCCACTTGCCTTTTTAAACAGATCAAAACTGAGGCTCAAAGAGGAAAAGGGAATTAACCAAATCCCTTTTGAACCCCCCCCCCCGCTCAGAAATTGTTCCAAACAAAACCCCAATGCTTCCCAGGTGCTGCAAGGCAGCATTTGGAAAGGCCAAAGTGGCCAAATTCTACAGCTGAAGCCACATGTGCTAAAGCCACTCTGGGCCTCAGACACAAAAAGCCAAATCCTGGACACAAGGGTCCTGAGGGCTAAGACAGGCAATTAAATGTACATTTTCTGCACCTCAATTGTACAACCCTTATTAATCCAATTATTATCCACAAATTGGGGGGGGGAGGGAGAAGGCAGCCTGTGTCATTTAAAATGTTATGAACACTGCTTTGTTCAACAGCTGCGCACACTTATGCCTAGTCTTGGTTGCTAAGGAAACATTCCCAATTAGAAGGCACAAACATAATGGAGAATACACATAGGCTTGCTATCTTTAAAGTTCTTTAAAAACAAACAAATCATTCCAACACCCCCAAACAAAAACCCAAATGACCTTATTTGGAGAACTAGTTAATCAAAGTTTACTTTATTGGATGGGCAAGGAACCAAGAAAAGAATCAATCAACAAGAGCCAAGGTCTTCCAAAAGAGAGCAAGGCTCTCAAGGAACAAAGGGAATCCATATGGTCCTTGCTTGTACAAAAGGGGATTCCTGACCAGAAGCTTCTGCCTCCTGTGGCAAGGCCTGCTGCCCTTCCAGAAGGCCCCCCAACCACCTGCCTAACTGAGGAAGGGTTCCCATTTGGGACTGCATGATGATGCTCTGCACAGACACCAGGTCACTGGGCAGTCTGCAACAGGCAGGCAATAAAAATTTCAGGGAATTCTGAAGCTTCTGGGAGAAAGGTTTTTAAAACCCTGAAATTCTGGAAGGTTTGATCAACATATAGCACCTTATCTTGTATCATTTTATGCAGAACAAAATTTATTACCAAATGCTCTTAGATGTTGCTGGATTCTATGATTGGTTTGCTTATAAAAACATCCCACTTTCAACACTTGGAAATGGTGAAAGCCTGGTTCTGACAGAGACACACCATCTCCACTGAGGGCAGTTCTGCCACTTGGTCACCTCCTCCTGGCGGGCATTTCTTGCCCCATATCCCAGAAGCTGAGAGTTGGCAGAGAAACCCGTGGCCACCTAGTGCAACCCAATCCAAAGGAATCCTGGGTAGAACATCATGACAAGTGGTCATCCATCAGGTGTCTTCCCAGAGAGAATCAACCCAATAGAGCACAGGCCTGCCTTAGTTTCCTTTGATGTGTTTATAGAAACCAGTAGAACCCAGAGCAGGAAAAGCTGGTGAAAAGAAAAAAAAATTTTTTTTAAATCAGAGTTGGTAAGAGGAGTTTTAGGGTTTTGAAATTTTGCCAAGGCTTCAAATTTTTGGTCAACAGACATTTTTTCCTGCTACATAAACTACTTTCAGCCTGGGCTAGGCAAATCTACTAGTCCTCTTACCTAGAAGTTCCTCTCCCTAAAAGACCAAAGCAAACCCCAAGTGGCCCCCTAATCTCTCCCTTCCTTCCTGTCAGAATGCTTCAAGGCTCTCCTCCCTTGGGCCAGTTCCTTCCCTAACACCTGCACCTTCCCAAATCCCTAATGAGTCTCCACCTTCGATTCCTCCAAGCACCCAGGGGGCTGGGCTGTTTCCATGAGTCAGTACTTAATGCTGATCCGTAATTACCAGCATTGACCCATATCTTCAATCATGTTGCCAATTTTCATAGGCCTTTCTGTTGTTAAAACACCTGACCAGTGGTGATGCACCAAGTGGAATTCCTGTGCTTTGGGCAGACAAGACAGTGGCACACAGACATATGCATCATGGAGGAAGGGGAGTGTCACACACTTAGGGGCATTGTTAGTGAGTAGGGAGGGATCTCTAATGTTCTCCCTACATCCTGCCCAGGATCAGGTGGAAGCAACAGCATGAATTTAGGAGAAAGATAGGTACAAGCAACAATGTTAACTGTCCCACACAGGCAGAGTCCAGAACACTGGCTCTGTTAGCCTCCCATAAAAATGAGCTAATGAGCATCAGAGCACTGCTAACCCTCATAGGGAAATCTGTTTCTATAGAGGAAACTGTTCTATGCTGAATGTGGTCACATGGACCTTGCAAGCCTTAAGTTTCTAAATTATCTTTAGGATTCCATAACCAAGGAAGAGAACATCTTTGCAAATGACTCCTAAGGAATACATGGGCACAGGGCTTGTTGTGGCTTCCATGCCTCTTTGGGGAGGCTGTCTGGCCCATCAAGGCTGGTTTTGCTCCTGGAGAGCCTTGTATCATTCTCTCTACCCTGCAGAATAACTGCTCCATTTTATTACAAAAATTAATCGTGCCACCAGGCCTGGGCAATACCAACTCCTCATCTTGTCTCAAAGAGCAATGACTTGGATGCAAAGTCTTTTGGGGCCTGGTGTACGTAGATTACCCAAAAGACATTGAACTGAGAATCTGAAGAGCCAGGTTTCAGCATTATGTCTTTGTGAGCCTGGACATCACACTCCCCTCTAGGCCTTAGTGTTGCCAGTTTCAAAATGAGGGTGGAGGTCTAAACCAGGGGTGAGGAACCCTCGGCCTCAGAGCTAGATGTGGCCCTCTAGTTCCTCCAGTTTGGCCCTTTGACCAAATCTAAACTTCATAGAATAAATCCTGTGGGGACACACTTGAGGACCTAGAGGGCCACATGTGGCCTTCAGGCCCTAGGTTCCCCACCCCTGGGACTCTAAGCTTATTTCTTAAGGACCCTTCCACTTCCAGTTCTGCCGTTCCAGGATTCTAAGGATTCTCCAAATTACTCATAAATACAACCAGGATACAAGCTGAACATGCAAAGACTCTGCCCAGCTTTAGCTGGATAGAGGAGAATGGAAAATCTGTTTGCAGGTTCTTGGCCAGTGTGGGGTTTATGCAGAGATAGCATGGTATGAGAGAAAGAGTGATTGTAGTCAGATTCAATACACCCACATGTTTGATCCTGCCTCAAATACCTACTAGCCAAGTGACCATGGATAAGTCAATTATCTTTCTCAGAGTCCTTGGTTCCTCATCTGTAAAATGGGGATGATCCTTCTACTATCTATCCTACAGAGTGGCCATAAGAAAACCACTTTGTAAACTTTAAACTGAAGCATAGATAAGAGAGAGTTATTGTTGCCTGTGAATTGTTTCATCCATCCCTTCACAGAGGTTTAGGTCCTCATCACCTTGTGCCTGGAGTACTGCAATGGCCTCCATGTTGGTCTCCCTCAAATCTCTCCTGTCTCCAATCCACCCTCCCCACAGTTTCCAAAATGATCAGGCCCCTTTCCAACAAACATCAGTGGCTCTCTACTGCTTCCAAGATCAAATTGAAATCCCTGGCTCCAACCAATCTCAGTAGTCTCATTATATATTTATCCTTCCCTTCCCATACTCTGTGATCTAGTCCAACTCGCCTTCTTACTGTTCCACACATACACAATCCCCATCTCCATACCTTTGCACTCCAGACCTCATGCCTAGAATGTACTGTCATCTTTTACTTAAGAGTCAACTCAAACCACATTCTATGTGAAGCCTTTCAATTCCTGATATCCCCAACTCTTGGTGTTCTCCCTACCCAACTACCTTTTCTTCCTGAGAAGGTATATACATATGTACACACACACGTTTTCTCCTCCAATGGAATTTTATTCACTTGTGAACAGGGATGGCTTCATTTTTTTCTTTCTAATTCCATTGCTTAACAGGGTGCTTGGCACTAAACAAATACCTCTTGATTTAATGATTCCTTCTGTGTCTGGCTCTGGACCAACTGGTTTTTTAATTGATTGCTTTTACAATGATCTGGAGCCCAAAGGATGGAGCCTACATTGATGACAGCTGCTTTAAAATGTGATTGGCACCTTTTCTATGTGAGGAGGAAGAAAGTTGCACAAGACACAGAAGATAAGGAGGGAGGTGCATTACCTTACAAATAACCATTCCAGAATAAGCAAACGGCAAATTGAGGGCGTACACAGGAACTGTTTTATTGTCCTCTGTCCAGTAATATACAAACCCTCAAGGAAGGGGCAGTCTATGTCCTGAGGGAAAAAAAATCAGATACATTTAGAATATTATAGCCTGGAAGAGATCTTAAGAGGCCATATAGGCCAGCTGCTTCTTCTGCAGAAGTCCATCTACAGTATCTCTAAAATTCTACATGACCAAGTCTTTCAGTGATGGACTGACTAATGATACTAGTTGTTTAAAGGGCTTATGTTTAACTGAAGCTGACCTCATTCATTTCACACTTATTTCCTATTACCTGTAAGGCATAACACTAGATACAGAAGGGGATAAAAAGATAAATTTAGAAACAATCCCTCACCACAAGGCAAATAAAATAAATGTGTAACTAACAGAAGTTGCAACATGATAGAAAGAAAAAGGTTTAGGGGCGTGAAAGCTCATTTCTGGCTGCAGTGAGCAGAGGCAGCTTCCTGCAAAAGACAGTTAGGCATTCCCCAAGAGTTACAAACCCAAAAGTCACACAAAAGTGGGAGGTGGGGGCTGGGAGAACAGTATGAAGCAAAGGAAAGGAAGCAGACAGGTGTAGATATGTTTGTGTGAGCCCAAATGGTCCAGTTTTAGTGGAGTACAGGCTACGTGAAGGGAACCGGGGGAGATGAGGCTGCAGAGGGGTTTTTATGGTCTTTGGCAGTGTCTTGAACACTGGGTTAAGAGCTACTTTCTACCTGACTGGTGAGGCATTAAAGAGCCCTTGGAGTTGTGCAACTGATGAGGTTTTGGGGTGCTGGGACCCCAACAATGCTAAGGTAGAGTTGATTGGAATAAATTCACACACTCAAGTCTTCTCTTAATCAAGTGGCAATGAATTTATTGTAACTCTTTGGCAAAAGTGGGTAAGTGTCTTTATGGAACCTTCCAGAGTGAGGATGGTGCTTGGGTTTATGTGGAACAGGGGCATGGGAAAAGAATGCCATGAATGCTATATAGGTAATCTAAGGGCCCAGGTGTATTCAGGAACTATGGATGGGAAAGTGTAGGGAGTATACCAGACACCAGGGGAGGTGTCGGATCTGGCAGGAGAAAGGAGTCCTTGGGCCAGCCAGGGACAAAAATCTTTAGGCCAAGCACCCTTCCGTCCGGATAAGAAAATGTGTTTTGCAACAAGAGAAATTGGGAGGCCTCCAGGAACATGATCTTAGGGCTGGGACACGAGCACCCCATCACAATGACTGAGGCTCTGGGCCGGGCTGAAGAAGCTGTACGGTAAAAAAAAAAATAGGTGCTGAGCAACCTTTCATATATTGTGGTGTGAAACGAAGGACGAGAGAGAGAAAAGAGACTGAATGAGTGCAGGGGAAGGGGGCGTCCTGGGGCCTTGACCAGGGGACGTGCAGGAAGCAGGTGACTTCGAAAGAGAAGGAAGAAGGGAGCAGAGGGAGGAAGACGGGGGACTGCCCAGAGTCGGGAGGTCCAGGAGGGCGCGCAATTCAAAGTCAACTCGCGCACTTCCCTCGCACTACCCGCTGCCCTTCCCTCCCCTCTCCTACAGGAGACCCTCCCACGACCCCGGTCCTTCTCCCTTCCCCGGCGTGACCTCCGACCCCGGCTAGGCCCCGCCCCTTCCGCCCGCACCTTCAGTCTTTCCAGAACCCTCAGAGCCTCCAGGGACAGCTGGGCGTCCTCTTCGGTCTCGTCCTCGTCGTCGATCTCCCAATCCTCCTTACGCCGCGTCTTCCTTGTCTGCGCCGCTTTCTGATCGCTGTTGCTGTCCCCTAGCCCAGTCCAATGCTCGGCCATGGTTCCTCCTGCTCCTGGGAGTCAGAACCTACCCGGCCCGATATCCGCGCGCTCGCAGAGGGCGGCTCTTCATTGGTCAAAGCGACTGACGTCACGAGGGCTCCCGACCCCCGCCGCTGTTGTTGCCCCAGGACGCCTGTCCCGCCTTCCTCTGACCCTCTCGCCTTCCCATTGGCTGAGATTCAGGAAGCGGGCCCCGCCCACTTCCGCCTCTCCTTCCCTTCACCTCCTTCCTCCCCTCCCCCCGTACACATCCCCCTCACTCCCCTGCATGGCCCTTCAAAGAGGGTTTAACGGCACTCTGGAAGCGGAGGAGAGCCCACTGGGGCGCGGGGTGGGGTGGGGGGGGAGTGGCGGAGCAGCTGCTCCGTAGGAGGGGAGAGTTTCCCCGGACAACCTCCCCCACCCCCTGTACACACTTGTGTAAATCATTGTAGCGAGGGGGAGACTGGAGCCCCAAAAGGGGAAGGGACTTGCCCAAGGACGCTCAGCTAAGGGCAGGAAGGGAGGGCCATGGGACTTTGGGGTTACCACGTGCAGGCCCCCTCCCCATTTGGGAAACCGAGAGGCCCGGAGAAAGGGCGAGTCTTGGCCAAATAACGGCCCTGGGTGCATTGGGTGTGGGGGTGCCACCTGTAATGGCAATGCAAATTTGGAAGATCTTCCCTGCCCCTAGGCTAAAGTGCACCTGAAGCCTGGGGTGGGAGGCTTGTTTTTTTGTAGATACTTCTTGATTGGCCAGTGAGTCAATAAGGTTGTTACATTCTCTGAGCCAGGAGAAGGCTATATAAGCCCTGATGTGAGGCTTTGTTTTGGGGGCTCGCTTTGAGAAGTGTTCTGTGATTTGATCTGTATTCTGGGAAGCCGTTGTCCAGGGCCCCCGCGGCTTTGAAAAACCCAGATGTTGATTTGGTATGAATGTAATGGTTGGACAGTTTGGAAATCTGTCTACTAGATCTGTTTCTGTCTTGATAATTCTGCCTGTGTACTTTGGAGTTTGGGGTGTTGACCTTTTCCCCTGAACAAGGTAAACGATATATGTCTGACTGATTAAAGTGAGCTTGTTAACCCATTTTGAGTTGCTTTCCTTTATCAAAGCAGATCCAAGAACCTGTGCTAGCAGCTACCCTGGGGACGCTGGGGTGCTTGCTGCTATACCACCCCAGGCCCCCCATTGGTTGGCACGTCTAGGGAGAGCCCCCCTCCACCCCTGCCCCCTGCCCGGCTTGTCTCTCCTTCCCCCACCCAGAGCCAAGCAGCCCCCAGGAAGTTTTCCAGCAGCAGGAGGAGCCCTTGACCAAAACCCTCCTTTTCAGGCTGGAGAGATCCCAGACAGCAGTGCCCAGGCTGGGGGGTGGGGGGACTCTCTCTAGGCCGATCACCCCTTCAGCCCCCTCCTTCTGAGAGGAGAAGGTGCTTGCTGGCTGTAGAACCCTCCTAGAATTTAGGGCTGCCCTGAAAAGGCCCCTAGAAATGAGCTCCTCCCACCCCCTCACTTTACAGACAGAGAAACCGAGGCCCAAGAGGGCCAAGGCTTTAAAGCCCTCAGGACCCTTAGTCTCTTGTTCAGTCCTACGTGGGGGGAGGGGGGCCCAGGGAAAGAAAGGAGGCCCACACAAGGGAAGGGACTGGCTCGAGGTCACACCGATAGTCCACAAAGTTGCAATTTGAACTCAGTCGTGGAAATGGCATTCCCAGAATCACGGGTTTAGAGCTGGAAGGGACCTTTGGAGCCCCCTAGGCCCACCCCCTCCAGAGGAAAGGAAGCTCAGTATCAGGGAAAGAATGAGAAGCAGAGCTGGGACTTAAACCCAGGGGTCCTGGACCCAGACCCACAATGGAGTCTCCCAGTTGGAGGTGTGTCCCATCTGCAGTTTCTCAGGGGGGTACCCCATCCACCCACCTCTGCTCACTCTCACCAGGAACCCTCTACATCCATTCCATTGTCAGGGAGCTCCAATTGTGGGAAAGTTTCCTGCATGGGACCCAGTCCATCAACCTGCACCTTCCACCCACTGCTCCTGGTTGCACCCTCTGGAGTGAGGAACAAATCGAATCCCCCTTCAAATACTTGAAGACATATCGTGCTCTCCCCTTAGACAAGAGACGAATCTTGTTAGACATCTCCCCCTTGGCTTGCTCAGCACAATCTCCTGCAACCAGGATTTAGTTCATGGGGCTGAGGAGAATATCTGTTTGAAATCTGCTTTCCCACAGTCTAGGATATGTGTCTCAGTGTCCAGAATTCTCTTCATTGGCTACTTCAAGTTCTAAGATGATATTGTACCTTCCACTGCCATCCCCAAGTCTCTGGTCTTTCCCCCAGCACCAACTGGTTCCTCATTGTTGGTCAGAATCAGGTTTGGAGTAACTGTTCACCTCCTGACTCCTCTGCCTCCTGAGAAATCTAAGTTCTCAGTGGCATGGCCCTAGGTTCAGATCATCCAAGTCCCCCACCACTCCTGTGCCCTGCTCCAGGGCTAACTTTGTCATTTACATTAGTAAAGCATAATCCATTTCCTCCATTTGTCCCCAGCTGTAGCTGCTCCCCATCTTTCTTCACCCCAATGCTCTCCACCGTGATTTCCCCTCACGTGGATTCCCACACTTGTGTGCCCACTCTTGGCACACACTTCTTTGCCTGCAACCCCATCAGAATTATTTCTGTTGATCAGGGACTACCTTTCTAGTTCCTGATTAGAGTTCCTTCTCTGTGATATCTGAGGTTAAAGTATATCTTTCTCTCCCAAATGCTAAGTTCTGTTTGAGCATGTTGCCCAAACTCTGTGCACTACTGTAAGAGGCAGTGTTATTTCCTCCTCAGCATTACTTGGCACATCCTCCACCATGTTCCTTTTTTCTAGGTCTCCCTAACATTCAGTTTTCCAGTCCTATCTGGGCATCTACCTCCTTGCTCCTCAAATTTCAGTCTAAAGTTCTCCTAGTGAGGTCAGTGAGCCTCCCGCCAAACATGTTCCACTTAATCATGAGATGTGATTTGCCAGGCCTTTTCCAAGAGCCTGTTTTTCCCATATCTTAAGTCATGGTCCAAAAACTTTCTCTTCCAAAACTATTACCTTCAACTGCAGAAGATACAAGTACTGTGTGTGCCCCCAAGTCTTTCTCTTTCCCATCCAGGACTTCAAACGCTCTCCAGAGGCAGCCTGGTCAAGTGGAAACTGCTCTCCTGGCATCAGAGAGACCTGGTTTGACCCTCTGGCTCCTATACTTGCTATTTACAAGACCATGGGCAAATCACTTTTATTTCTAATCCTCAGTATTCTCATCTATAAAATGGAGGTAATCGTATTATTTACCCTCATCAAGGCTGCTGTAAAGTTCAAATGAGATGTTTGTCAAATGCTTTGCAAACCTTAAGGTGCTAGAGAAACACCAGCTATTATTATTAGAGATAACATTCCCAGCTTCTACTGATGGTATCATTCATTCCAGTGCGTCCTGTTGCCACCATCTGAACATCCAACTGTTTACTTCTCCTATCTTCCGCTCTCTGAAAAGCCCCAGCCATCATTCAGAAAAGAGAAAACAACAGGTATGCCTCTTCATTATTTTGGTTTCCTGACAAGGACTCCATAGTTCCTAGAAATGCTTTCCAGGCTTCCAGTGCTGTTATTCATCTACACATCTATCAAGAGAAGTAGGAGAAAGAGGTAGAGACTGGCAAAGATGACAGAAAAGCAGGAAGCAGTTTAGCTCAGGTCATTCCCTAAACTATATCAACAAAAACAAGGAAGAGTATTAGAATGTGTTGTGATCACATTACCCAAGAAGTAACCATTATTTTTCTAGCCCATATCATCATAGGGAGACTTCCAGGGATTTTAGGGTATGGGAAAAGTGGTTCAGCCAGAAAGGCTTATACAATACTGTCCAGCTCCAGGACAAGCCTGAAGGCTGCAATGGAACAATCAGTAAACCTGCAGTTCTGTCACTCTAAACCTTGGGAGCTTTCCAGCTAGGTGACAGGGGCCAGGACCAGCACCGATCTATTTAAGCTCCAACCAGGGGCAAGCCTGCAGTCATGTCAACCAGACTCAAACCATGGTCAGAAAAGGGAAGTGAGCAGACTTCATCCTAGATCATACTACTTATGATGAACTAAAAATGTGCAGTTCCCTGGCTTTAGAAGTCCTCGAAGAACATAGCATTTAATACTCAGTGAAAGCAGCAGGACCCCAGAGTAGAAATCAGGACCAAACAATTGACTTACAGTCCTCTAGAAGTGCATGGGACTTGGCCCCAATACAAGGTTCCAATTCAGGAACTAAGATTGGGAAATGAGTAAATTTATAAAGGTATTCAAGATAAAGAGCTGTTATGGAACCAGAGATGCTCGAGACGTAAATGGAAAAAGAAAAGAATAGTTGCACACAACATCTCCAAGCAAAGCCCCCAAAGAAAAACACAATTTGGTGGCAAGAACTGCTGGAGGAAAAATTAAGCAAGAGTTTAAAGATGATATATGTAAATCTCTAGGGTTAGGGTTTCAAAGAATTGAAAAAGAAAAAGAAAATACTAGAGGAAAGATTTGGAAAGAGAATTAAAAACTTAGTACAAGAAGTACTAAGTACCTAAATAATAGACTCCCTGAAAATTAAATTGGACCAAACAGCAGTTAATGTCTCCAAGAGACAACAAGAAATATTTAAAACAAAGTCAAAATTCTGGAAAATAAAGAAAATATAAAATATTTCATATAAAAAAACAAATGATCTGGATAAGAGGACAAGGAGGAAAATATTTGGGAATCATTGGACTATACAAAAAAGGTCAAGAATCTTTACAAAAATAATGAAAAAGGGTGAATGTCTCAAAACTATACTACAAAGCAGTAATCATTCAAACTATTTAGTGCTAATTAAAGGGTAAAAAGTTGGTCAATGGGACAGCGTAAAGAAGCTAAAGAACTCAATAGCAAAACTTTTGATAAAACTAATGACTCCAGGTACTGAGTCAAGGACTCACTGTTCTACAGACACTGCTGAGAATACTAGAAAGCAGTGTGGCAGAAATTAGAGTTAGACCAACACCACACTCCGTATACAAGGTAAGTTCCAAATGTATATAAGATTTGGATATAAACAGTTACATCATAAATAATTTAGAAGAGTAAGGACCAGATTACCTTGGAAATCTATGGCAAATACAAGGGACAGAGAGGATTACAGAAGAAAAAATGGACAAAGGAGGAATCTGAGGTCTAAGGAGGAGAAGGAGCTTGCCCAGGGTCACAGAGGTAGAATTTGACCCTGGTCTTCTTGACTCTAGCAATGAGGCTCTTTCTACTCACTGTACCATGAACAGGGAGCAATGAGGGCCTGGGAAGAGGGTCAAACACACCTCTTTGGGCATCTTTGCTCTAAACAGGGAACAGTACCGAAGCAGATACAGAGGAGAATCCAGCTTCAGCCACCTAGTTTCTACCACAGTAGGACTGAGAGTCATGACATAGCCTCAGCCCACACAAAATCACATCTGGTCTGCACCTGTACCTGAACAGGAATGCCCTCTACAAGTTATGTAATAAACAAAGGGAGGCAGTAAAATTCAGCATCTGCCCAGAGGCCTCCTGGGTAGGGAATCCACCACCTCCAGAGGCTGCTCCTTCCACCTGAAGGCAGTCCTTTTGTTTAGGAAGTCTGTCCTGACACTGAACCTAAATTGGCCTCCCTTCCACATCCACATCCAGCAGGAGAACTGTTCCTGGTTCTGGCCCCCACGACCAAGCAGAATCAAGTCATATCCTTCCACAAGGCAGCTTTCAAAAACTCAGAGACAATTATCTTGTTCTCATTAATAGGTCTTCTCCTCTCCAGACTTACTAGCCCCAGTTCTTTTAAGCCAGTCCCATATGGCATAGTCTCCCATCCATTCAGCATCTTGATTGAACTCTCCTGGACTCCCTCCCTCCCTCGTCAATAATGTCCTGCTTCTCCTGGTGCCCAGAACTTGATCCAGCACCACAGATGTGGTGGGACCAGGACAAGGGACACTGTTCTTTAGGACCTGCTTCATTCTTTTTTTCTAAATTTATTTATTTACTTTTAGTTTACAACATTCGGTTCCACAATCCCTTGAGTTTCAAATTTTCTCCCCCTCCCCTCCCTTCCCCCCATAGCGGTATGTAATCGAATATAGATCTACAAATACCTTCACATTAAACAGTCAAGTTGTAAAGAAGGATCATAACCAATGGAGTGAACAATGAGAAAGAAGGAACAAAACAAAACAAAAAAAGAGATAGCAAGTAGTTTGCTTCAATCTTCATTCACACTTGTAGTTCTTTCTCTGGATGTGGATATCCCTTTCCATCATGAGTTTTTTGTAGTTGTCTTCTAACCTTGTATTGGTGAGAGGAGCCCAGTCTATCAAAGTTAGTCATCACACATACAATGTGTCTATAAAACAGTGTATCTGGGATTTTTAAAATTTTTTTTAAAGCAATCAGGGTTAAGTAACTTGCTCAAGGTTACATGGCCAGTTATTTCTGGGTGTGGTGCTAAGTATCTGAGCCCAGATTTGATTCCCAGGTCATCCCGACACTGGGGTTGGTGCTCTTACTTGCTGAGCCATCTGGCCACCCCTAAGCAATTGGGGTTAAGTAACTTGCTCAAGGTTATACGGCCAGGTGTTTCTGGGTGGGTAATGAGTGTCTGAGCCCAGATTCGATCCACATGTCATCCCGACACTGGAGCCAGTGTTCTTACTTGCTGTGCTACCTGGCCGCCCCTGGGATTTTTTTTGGAGGGGGGAAGGCAAGGCAATTGGGGTTAAGTGACTTGCCTAAGGTCACACAGCTAGTAAGTGTTATGTATCTGACACCAGATTTGAACTCAGGTCCTCTTGGCTCCAGGGCCGGTGGGGCTGGGCAAGGAAGCAGGTGAGAGCTGTCTGCCTCATTTTCCTCAACTTAAACATGGGGATAATAACCAGAGAATATTGTGAGATCAAATGAGATTGTATTTGTAAAGGGTTTATCATAGTGCCTGCCACATAGTAGGTGCTTAATAAATGATTCCATCTTTCCTTCCTCTGACTTTGCCTCTCATGCCCTCCCCTGCTCGCACTTAGCTGAGACCTATCCCGCACAGGTAGGGCTCTTCAAGGCCCAGTTCAGCTCTCACCTGCTTCCTTGCCCAGCCCCACCCTCTGAGTAAAGGCTTCCTGGTCTGTGCTGATCACTGGATGCTTAGTACACTGGGCCTGGTAATACCTGATGCCTTTCCCTGTAGAATGTCATGTATTTATAAACAGCATTCCATCTTCAGCCCACATGCCTTTGCCTAGCTGTCCATGCCTTCCTGCTCACCTCCACCTCTTAGAAACCCTAGCTCTCTTCAAGGTAGGGCCTAAAGGCCACTGTCTCCAAAAGGTCTTTTCTGAATCCCTAAATTGCTAGCCCCCCCCAAGTACTTTGTATTTATTTTACTTATTGACCTTGTATATAATATCTGTCTGTCCTCCTGCCCCAATACACACACACACACACACACACACACACGAATGCATGCACACACAGAGACCCCAGAGAATGTAAGCTCTGTGGTGTCTGGGGCTGCTTTATGTCTTTCTGTCTTAATATTCCTGGCACGGAATCTGGCATGTCATAGCCATTTCATGCAGATGCATTTCACACACAATTAGGAGAGACTTAGGACAGGGCTTAGAAGAAAGAAAGGAAGGAAGGGAGAGAAAAACAGAGAGGAGAGAGAGAAATGAAGGAAGGAAAGAAAGAAAGGGAGAAAGGAAGGAAGGAAAGAAGAGAAGAAAGGAAGAGAGAGAGGAAGGAAGGGAGAGAGACAGGAGAGAGAGAGAGGAAGGAAGAGAAGAAAAGAGGGGAGAGAGAGAAAGGATGGAAGGAAGAGAAGGAAAGAAGAAAATAAAGAAAGAAAAAGAAAAGAAAGATAGACTTCTTGATCTATACAATAGTGTCAGGAAGCCTGGGAATTGACACACAGTAGGTGCGCAATGCAGAGAAGCAGGTGATGCCCCAAGATCATCTCAAACTCCCTCCTCCCCAAGCAGAACTCATTCTCCTCCCCCCGCCCCAACCCAGCCCTCTCTTTCACTCCCTTGTCCCCAGAGCCCCACCTTCCTTTCAGTCACTTGGCTTTGGCCAACCCTCATTGTCATCACTGATTTGGCACTCTCTTGGCCCTCTTGCCCACCCATTCAATTGCCAAGGCTTGTCTTTTTTCTCTGTCACAGCCCTTGTCTCTTGTGCCAGCTTCAGGCCCCATCATCTCTCACCTGCACTATTCTGACAAGCCTCCTGGGAGTCTCCCAGCTGAGCTCTCTCTCTCCTCTCCAGTCTATCCCCTGTCAAGGTGATTTTCGTACAGAACAGATCTGTCTCTGTCCTCTCAGGCTCAACTTCAGAGGTCCTTATTGCCTCCAGAACCAAATAGAAATTGCCCTCCCTGGCATTTAAAGCCTCCACGATCTGATACCAAGCTCCCTTTCAAGCCTTATTTCCTGTCACTCCCCTCCAGCCAACCTGGTTTTCTCACTGTTGTCATACACAGAACCCCATCTCCCATCTCTGTACCTCCAGGGCACTCCTTCCTCACCTCCATCTCCCAGAATCCCTAGTTTCCTTCTCAGCTTAGATCAAGCACTACTTTGGACATGAGGCTTTTCTTGACACCCCTAAGCTGCTAGTGCCTCCTCCTCAGTCCAGCCCTCATCCCATCACTTCGTTGATAACTAGACCATATGCTCCAGGAGGGCAGGATCTATTTTCCCTTTTGGTTCTAAACCTGCAGGGCCAGCACAGTGCCTGTCACACAGTAGGCTCTTCAGAAACACTTGTTGGCTGAATGAAGTTGAATCTTTTCTGATGGGTTCCTGGTCCCCATCTTTCCCCACCCTCATCTTCCTTCTTGTTCTCCTTCTCATCTTCTTCCCCCTCTTCATTTTCATCTTTCTCCTCTTGTAATCCTTCCCAGCTTCCCTCTCAGTACAACTAAGGTGGCAATCATGGGAATTGTGGATGGTGGAAGACTGAAAGTCTAAGAGCTGTGCCCTCTAGTGTTCCCCCACCCCAGATCAGGGGCCCCAGAACCCTGACTGGGTGATTTCACCTTTACCCCACCACTCCACAGCTGAAAAGTTTAGGGAGTGGTCTGGGTGAAAGTGGAGTATCTGGCAAGTAAAGGGACCCTTTGGACCCTCTGCTTCT
>NW_027187222.1:0-25017 GCF_028583685.1 Petaurus breviceps papuanus
AGTCCCTCAAGGAGCTTATATTCTAACAGGGGAGACAACAAATATATTGTCAACTCTGCAAACAAATGACCAGAGTCACAGAATTTATGCAACCTCTGCTAACTCTGAAAAATAAAATACCAGAGAGCTCACAGAAGTAATGCCTGAACTGCTAGCTCTGACAAACAAAATAAATAACCAAATAGTCCCAGTAGCTATGCAAATGTTGTTAACCCTGAAAATACAAAGGGGCTCACACCAGCTATCACAACCACAGTTATCTCTGAAAAATAAAAACAGAGTTAACTGTGCTCATAAGCAAAAAGCTTCTTTTATTTTGTTGGAGGAGGAAAACTAGACATATATGCCATGGCCTCCTCTAGGAGGACACCCACTTTAGTGAGAGCAAACCTTGATGCACATAGCAGTGGCTACACAGTGAGCTGTACTGGTAACAGTGAGGGGTAACAGCAGCAATGAGACCAGTTCGATTCATAGCAGGATTTCATGACCAGAACATGATTCCTGCAGGTGTTTGAGCTCAGGAGCCACTTGGGGCTGGGGCAGAAACAGTTCTGTGATTTATCTGCCACAGAGTTCATCCAGAGGATGAGCACAAAGGATTGTTATGCCAAGCTTAGGGCATAGCTTGCTTGCTGGGCCTTAGCTCTGGAAAACAGTGTCTCTAATACTAAAAAGAGAGGAGTGGTCTTGGCATGGGGATCCTGACATTTCCCCCTTTTGGTGGTCTAAAAGAACCCCTCCCATTCTGGCCAATAAAGGAGAGGCAGGGGTATAAGACAAGATACCATGAGAGGTCAGTTGTTCCAAGACAAGATATTGAGTTGAGGATAGCCGTGGTCTTAGGTTGGTGATCTTAGGAGCCAAGATGGCAAATCCAACCATTTTTTAGCCCCTCCCTCTTAGAAATGATGGAGGATAGATGAAGAATGGCATTTTTATCCCATGAGGTTAATTTCTTCAGGGGACCTATCAGGGACCTCTCCCAAATTCCCCTCCAAACAACTTTAAAATAATGCCTCAAAACTGGAGGGGCGAAACCAAGAAAAGGGTAGGGTAAAACAATATTTCAGTTAAAAACAACTTAGAAGGTCGGCAGGAAGGGTCTAGCTCATGTCGCCTTAAGGCCTCATGCCCCAGAGTAAGCCAGCATCAAAGCTCCCAGGCCCTTTGCAAAGCAGCCAGCAGTAGGCCTTGCCCAGTGAAAGCCAACTGCAAGTCTTGGGAGCAAATAAATTTGTGGCATGGACTTCCAGAGATCTCAGACACGGACAGTAAGGGGCTCAGACAAATTGTAAGAGGACTCTTAATTGTCCTTAAGTGAAGGATTCTGTTTTGTTGCCCATACAGGAATCCCAACTGGAGGTCCAGGGCAAGAAGTAATATTAGTACACCAGAGCACCCAGCCAAGGGGCACAGGCATTCTGGTCACAATTCCAGGGCAGAAAGCTGTACTTGTGGTTGCTCTCAGATCAGATTTCAGGCCAGGGGAATATTGACCATATCTCTCCTTAGATCATACCACCTCAGAAGAACTGGAAACCCCCAGAACTAGCTCTGAAAATAATAGAATGAAAAACCTGAAGCTTCAGACAGTCACCCCTTCACCCTAGGAGCAAAGCTGGAGGTCAAGAATCAACTGGAAAAATTAGCAAAAAATCATTACAAACCTGATACTATAGTGACAGGGAAGATCAAAACACAACCCAGAAGAGGATAACAGTATCAAAATTCTTTCATGTGGAGCTTCAAAGAAAAATGTGAATTGGTGTTAGGCCCACAAAGAACTAGAAGAGCTCAAAAAAAGGTTTTAAAAAATAAGAGGGGGCAGCAAGGTGGCAAAGTGAATAGAGCACCGGCCCTGGACTCAGGAGGACCTGAGTGTAAATCTGGCTTCAGACACTTAACACTTACTAGCCGTGTAACCTTGGGCAAGTCACTTAGCCCCAATGACCCTGCCTTCCCCCTCCAAAAAGCAAAAAAAAAGAAAAAGAAAAAATCCAATAAGAGAGGTAGAAGAAAAATTGGGAAAAGAAATGAGAATAATGCAAGAGAATCATGAAAAAAAAAGAGACAACAGCTTGGTAAAGAAAACGTAAAACATGGGAAAAGATGTAAAAAGAAGAAAACCCCTTAAAAAGTAGAATTGGTTAACGGAAAAACATTCACTGATGAAAGTAACTCCTTACAAATTAGAATTGGCCAAATGGAAAGGGAAGTCAGAAAGCACACTGAAGAAAATCCCTTAAAAATTAGAATGGGCAAGTGGAAGCTAATGACTCTATGAGGCATCAAGAAACAATTAATAATTAATAATAAAACAAAATCAAAAGAATAAAAAGAAAAGAAAGTGTGAAATATTTTACTGGAAAAATAACTGATCTGGAAAATAGATCTAGAAGAGATAATTTAAGAATTATTGGACTACCTGTCAATTTTACCTAAACTAATTTATATATTTAATGCCATCCCAATTAAATTACCAAAAAAAACTAAGAAAAAATAACAAAATTATTATTATTATTATTTTGCCTTTTGGAGGGCGATTGGGGTTAAGTAACTTGCTCAAGGTCACATGGTTCATTTGTGTGTGTGTGTGTGTAAGTGTCTGAGGCCGGATCCGAACTCAGGTCATCCTGACTCCAGGGCCCGTGCTCTACTAACTGTGCCACCTAGCCACCCCCAACAAAATTCATTTCAAAGAAGAAAAGGTCAAGAATATCTGAGGAACTAATGAAAAAAAAAATGTAAAGAAAGGAATCTTAGCAGTACCAGATCTTAAACTATTAGACAGTCTTTATCAAAACTATCTGGCATTGGCTTAGAAACAGATAAATCAGTGGAACAGAGTAGATATACAATTTACAACAGCAAAGGACTTTAGTAATCTTGTGTCTGACAATTATAAAGACTTAAGTTTGGGGATAAGAATTTACTATTTGATAAAAAATTGTTGGGAAAACTAGAAGGCAGTCTCACAGAAATTGGACATAAGCCAATATCTTACACCATTTCCCAAAATAAAGTCAAAATGGATACATGACCTAGATATATAGACAGATATTATAAGAAAATTTGAAGAACATGGATCATATTAGCTACCAGACTTATGGATAGGCAAACAATTTATGAATAAACAAGAGATAGAGAGCAGTGGGAGGTGTAAAATAGATAATTTTGATTCTGTTAAGTTATAAAGGTTTGGTAAAAATAAAACAAATGTAGCTAAGATCAGAAGGAAAGCAGAAAATTAAGAAAAATTTTATAGACAATTTCTCAGATAAAGGTCTAATATCTCAAATATATAAAGAACTTTGTCCAATCTTTAAAAATATGAGTCATTCCCCAATTTATAAATGGTGAAAGGATATCAACAGGCAATTTTTTGATGAAGAAATTAGAACAATTTATAGTCATATAAAAAACACGCTAACTCATTATTGATTAGAGAAGTGCAAATTAAAACAACCTTGAGATATCAATTTACACCTATCAGATTGGCTAAAATGATTAAAGCAGAAAGCGACAGATACCGGAAGGGATATGGAAGAATTGGGACACTAATTGGCTGTTGGTAGAATTGTGAACTGATCAACCATTTTGGAGAGCCTTCTGGAATTATGCCCATAAACTGCCTATACCCTTTGACCCAGTCAGATAAAAGAGGGCCCAGAACAAATTCATGGGGTACATTTACAGTTAACAAGCCTGAAAAAGATAAAGATAGAGTGAAGGAGACTAAAGGATTGCTAAACAGGTGAAAACCAAAAAGGAGAGGCACCATGAAAATCCACAGGGAACAGAGGAATGGAGGACAGGGTGTTAAAGTGGAATGTTGCCAAATAGTTGAGGTTAAGGATTGAGAAAAGGCTGTTAGATTTGGCAGTTAAGAAATCATTGGAAATTGAAGATATGCTCATCATTTGGGGAACAGTTGAACAAGTTGTGGTATATGAATGTAATGGAATATTATTATGCTATAAGAAATGATAAGCAGGCCAGAAAAACCTGGAAAGACTTGAATGAACTGATGCTGAGTGAAGTGAGCAGAACAAGGAGAACATTGCACACAGTAACAGCCACAATGTACCATGACTAACTTTGATAGACTTATTTCTTCTTAACAAAGCAAGGATCTGAGGGGCAGCGAGGTGGTGCAGTGAATAGAGCACTGGCCCTGGAATCAGGAGGACCTGAGTTCAAATCCAGCCTCAGACACTTAACACTTACTAGCCGTGTAACCTTGGGCAAGTCGCTTAACCCCAATTGCCCTACCCTTCCCCCTCCAAAAAGCAAAAAAACAAAAACAAAAACAATGCAAGGATCCAAGACTACTCCAAAGTACTTATGATGGAAAATGTTGTCCACATCCAGAAAAAGAATTATGGAGTCTGAATGCAGATTGAAGCATATTATTTGCTCTTTCTCGTGGTTTTCCCCATTGATTCTAATATTTTTTTACAGCCTGACTAATGTGAAAATAGGTTCAACATGAATGTATATGTAGAGCCTATATACGTGCCATCTTGGGGTAGTGAGAGGGGAGAGAAGGGGAGAAAATTTGGAACTCAAAATCTTATGAAAGTGAATGTTGAAAACTAAAAATTAATTAATTAAAAAAATAAATCACTCGTAACTTCAGAGAGAGCAGTTTCAAATGAGCTAATGGTAAAATTGAAAACTAGATTACAGAGGGTTTAGAAGTGAGTGAAAGGAGAGAGAATGAAGGTTGATACAGATAGCTTTTTCAATGAGTTCACCTGAGGAGAGAAAAAGAAATAAAAAATGACAGTGGAGAGAGGTTGGATCTAGTGAAAGTTTATTAAGGATGGAGGTGACTTGACTCTGTAGGCAGCAAAAGAACTAGTAGATGGGGAGAGATTGAAAATTAAAAATGGAAGGGTTGACAATGGGGACAATATGCTGGAGAAGACAGAAGATAACGGAATCGAGGACAAAGGAAGAGAAGGGCTATCTTTTCATCAGAGATTGGAATAAAGAAAGAGACTGTGGGGGGGGGTGTGATTGGGCATTGCAAGATAAGGAAAAAGGGAGAAAAGGGAACTTAAGATGAATAGCCTTGATTTTTCTCAGTAAAGTATCAGCTGAGATCCTCAGAGAGATGGGGCAGGGTGCTGGGGAAACCTGTAGAGAAAAGAGAAAGTTAGCATCTATGGTAAGCAGAATAGTGAATCATTAAGGGAGGAGTAGAAGGAACTTTGCTGCTGAGGGCTCAGTTGGGATTTGTTGTTATTGTTCAGTTCTTTTCAGTTAAGTATGACTCTTTGTGACCTCATTTGGAATTATCTTGGCAAAGATACTGGGTTGGTTTTGCCATTTCCTTCTCTAGCTCATTTTACAGATGAGAAAACTGAGACAAACAAGGTTAAGTGACTGGCGGAGGGTCACACAGCAAGTAGGTGTCTGAGGCCAGAGATGAACTCAGGAAAATAAGTCTTCCTGACTCTGGACTCTGCATTCTATTCACCATGCCCCTTAGATTCCCTTCAGTTGAGATTAGGTAACATGAATTTATATGATGATGTGTCTTCCTCCAGCTCCATGCAGCCGCAGTTAGAACAAAGGAAGAAGATGGTAGATCCCTTCTTAACTAAACAAAGGATGGAGATGATCACAGAAGAAAAAATAGATAATTTCCAATGTAGCAAGTATAAAAAGGGAAGCTATCAACTGGGAAGAGATATTGGAATCAAATAGCTCTAAAATCCAAGAATCTGAAACAAACATGTAAGACAAAGAAGCATTCCCCATTAGATAAATAATCAAAAGATATAAGCAAATGATTCTCAAAAGAATTGCAAACTTTTACCCATATGTACAGATCAATCCACACCACTCCTAATACACTGTAAGAGAAATATAAATCAAAACAACTCTGTAAGGTTTTACCTCATATGCAGAAAATTTGCAAAGATAATGAAAGAAGGGCTTTGGAAAAACAGGAGTACTAATACATAGAGGGCAGAGCTGTGGATTAGTCCAAGCATTCTGGAAAGAAGTATCTGAATTGTAAAAAAAAAAAAAAGAAGAAGAAGAAGACTAAAATCTATACATCCTTTGACCTCACTGTTAGGAATATACCCAAAGAAGCAAAAAACAGATTGAATATGTTTCAAAACACGGCAGTGCTCTTTTTGGTTGTAAAGAAATGGAAACAAAGTCAATGTCCATGAACTGGGGAATAACTAAATTAATTGTTATACATGAATAAAATGGAATATGACTGTACTGTAAGCAACAATGAATGTGAAGAATTCAGAAAAGCATGGGAAGACATGAACTAAAGGAAAGTAAGCAGAATTAAGCAAACCATTGTATACTTTTACAACAATGTAAATGGAAAGAACAAAAAAGAAAATGAAAAATTAATACTGTGTAATTATAATGATGGACTTCCTCTCAAAGACGAGAACAGAAATTGCACCTAGGATAATTGAACTAGAAGTAGAGAGGGGACCCTAGAAACCATAAAGTCCAATCCCCTCATTTTATAGATGTGGAAATGGAAGCACTTTCCCAGGGTCACAAAGAAAGCTAATAAGTATCTGAGGTCACATTCAAACCGGTCTTCTTTACTTCAAATCCAGTGTTACCTGGCAGAGATGAGAGATTAAGGGCATGAAATGTCACAAAATAGTGTCAAACATGATTGATGCATTGGTTAATTTTGCTGAACTGAATTCTCTCTCCTCCCCCCCCCCCCCGCCCCCGCCAATCTTTCTTTAAAAAAAAAAATTCTTTGTTAGAAGGCAAGAGTCCTAGGTTGTAGAGAGGGGAGGGATACACTGGAAAATAAGATGATATAAAAACAACATATATCAATAAAAACAATATAGAGGTTTTCTCTTTCAAATAAATGGAAGCACTTGGAATTAGTAGACTGGTGTTAGCTTATTAACATATGCCTTTTCATATGTGATATGACCTCCTCTTCCCTTTTCTCTCCCTACCCCATCCAATGCAAAAGGGCTCTGTGTCTAAGCACCTTTTGACCAAATCTGGGCCCCAGGGCCTGAGCCTGTCCCTATGTACAGGAAGTTGCTCTAAACTGACCTAGTATCTCAGATTAAAATCAGTTTTTATGCCTCTTGGGCCCCCAAAAGCTGAGGGAGGAAGGAGGATTTACCCTTAGTGTCTTAAACCCCTGATATCCAGGCCTTTCAGGATTAACTCCTCAAGCCTTTAGAATGGGCCATCCAGTAGCTTGACCTCTTTTGTGAAGTCTAAGTGCCTGGATTCCTGATAACCATCTCAGAGCGGGGGTTTGTTTTGTTTCTTGAGTCAGGGCTTTCACCTAAGAAGGCCTCTAATTTCACCTCTAATAAAAAGGTGTCCCCTCCATCCCTTGTTTGTAAGCAATTCCCCAATGCAGAGCCAGCAGCAAAGCAGGATGGAAGCTGGATGGAAGAGATAACTAGAGAAATCTCAGTAAGAGCCAACCCTTGGCTGCCATGTTTTTATCAAAGAATCCCACAAAGTAATGTGGATATCATGGATTGCCCTGGCTTCCTTCAAGACTCAGCTCTTCTGTCATCCTTCCAACTCCTGTGCCATCCCCACCAAGGTCATCTTTAATCTGTTCTGGATTCAGTTTTTGGTTTTTTCTCCCTCTTTAGAATGTAAACTTCTAGCAGGCAGGTACTGCTTTTTGCTTTTTCCAGTGTATTTCCAGCTGGCTATGTGTGCCAGGCACTTAGTTAAGGGCTGGATAAAGACTTGTTGATTGATTTCTCCCAAAATGCCGTTTTTTGCAGCACTCTCAGTATTACAAAAAATCTTCCTTGTGAAGTTGGTTTATCTATTTTTTTATACAAAAATAAATCTATCTACATATGCCTTTGTTATTGTTCTGTTATGTCTGACTTTTCATAACCCTGTTTTGGGGTTTTCTTGACAAAGATGCTAAAGTGGTTTACCATTTCCTCATCCACTTTGTAGATGAGGAAACTAAGCAAAGTAAAGTGACTTGCCCAGGGTCATACAGCTAGTAAGTGTCTGAGGGCAGACTTGAATTCAGGAAGAGGAGAGTCTTCCTGACTTCAGGCCCAGCACTCTATTCACAGAGCTACTTCTGCCCCCTTTATTCCTTTACTAAGAACTTACTATGTTCTGATCCTTGTGCTAGGTCCTGGGAATAGAGAGCCAAAACCAAATCGTCCTTGCCCCCAAGGAGCTTACATTCCACTAGAGGAAATGCCTTACACACATAAGAAAATACAAAATATATACAAAAGTCATATGGAAAGGTACCGACTACTGGGGGGTGCAGAGGAGGTGGAGGTGAAAAGGCCTTGTGTGGAAGTGAAGGGATAGACTTAGAGGCAGCAAAAACAAACTTTGGAGAGTTGATTGCTAAATAAATACTTTGGAAATCCTTAAAGGCTACAAATGAGGGCTTGATTTCTTGTTTTGTTGATTGTCTGGAAAGTGTTTGTTAAGAAAGTGCTAATAATGCAAATTAAACTTTTAAAATGTGTACTTTATACATTCTCTCCTCCCCTCACGCACACAATTAACTTTCACCAACACAACCCTGGGGAAGTGGTATCTGTGCAGTGCTGAGCTTTGAAGGAAGCTAAATGCTGTATCCTATGATGAAGAGACAGGGAGGGAGTGAATTCCAGGGAGCCTGGGCAAAGCCCTGGAGGTGAGAGACAGGATGTTGAGTGCCAACAAGAGGCCAGTAGGACTGAAAGGCAGGCTAAAACACAAGTAATGTGGAATAAGTCTGTAAAGGCTGGCTGGAGGCATCATAAAGAGCTCTTCTAGCTTCCAAACTGAGAGAGGGGTTGGCATTTTATTCTAGAAACCATTCGAAGTCCCTGGATCTTTTTTAGCAGGTGAATGACTGGTCACACTGGGACAGAGGCACAGGGAGGTGATTTCTTCATCCAGGGTGATGCACTGTCAGAACTGGGTCTTCAACAGGGGCGTGCTGGAGCCAGTTGAAACTGGCCTGCAAGAACTGGTTGTTAAATGTTCAGTGCAAGTTAGGAGATTGGTAAAAACTACATACACATAAAGGGAAAAAAAATGCTGTAACACAGCTGAGGAAATTCTAGCAATGCAGGACCTTTTTTGAATGCAGGCCTTCTGATTCTCAAATTCCATTCATAGAGTTGGAATTGATCTCAGAGGCTAGTTAACTAGTCCAACCTATGATTGAGCAAGGGTCCCCTTAACAACACAGGATGCTAAATATGCAGCTAGAAGGTTAAAAGCTGGCTTGTCTGCATTTCTCCCCCCTTCCCCATTTAAAAACAAAAAATAAAGAAAAGAAACATACCTGATAAGGAGTCATTCAGCCTCTGTTTGAAAACCTCCACAGAGAAGGAAACCACAGCCTCCAGAGATAGACCAGCCCTACTTCTGGATGGCTCTGAGAGTTAGAGAGGTTTTCTTTATATAATTTGTCTCTTAACATTTCTCACCTTTTGCTCCATGGGACCAAAAGCTCATTTTGCGTAAAGGTTGTTTCATTCTTTGGTCTAGTAACCACTAGGACTAGCACAGTTTCTGTCGCATAGGGGATGCTTAATAAATACTTGTTGATTGATTGAAACAAAGATATTTTGGAGCCAGCTCATACCAGTTTTTGAGAGCCCATTGTTAAATGTTCATAAGAAACCCTTTATTTTTTATTTTGTTGATTTTCTATAGATTTAAGAAAGTAATGAAGAAAATGTTAATAATGCAAATTATACTTTAAAATGTATCATGTTTATTTTTCCCCTTTGGAGAGCCAGTTGTTAAATATTTACCAGCACCCTCCTGGACTAAAGTCTAATTCTTTTTCCATACGACAGCTTTTACAATACTTGAAGATAGCTATCATGTCTCTCTTGTCTTCTCTCCTTGAAACTAATCATTTCCTTCTATGGATCCTCATATAGAAATAGCAATGTTAACTAATATTTATGTAGCACTTAATATATGCCAGACACTATGCTAAGTGCTTAACAATGATTATCTCATTTGGTCCTCACCTTGGGAAGTAGGGTACTATTATCCCTATTTTATAGATGAGGAAACTTAGGTAAACAGATATTAAGTGACTTGCCCAGGGTCACCCAGCAGGTAAGTATCTGAGACTGGCTTTGAACTTGGATCTTCCTGACTCCATCCATTACACCATCTGGCTGCCATATCACATGATCTCACTGAAGATTGGGTTGATAACCCAAAGAACATCCAGAGGAGGTTGATGTGTTTCTTAGTGTTGGAAAAAGTGAACGGGATATCCTTTTTCTCATGTGATCTGACCATGGCAGAGTACAAGGAGACCAGGGTAACCTCCAGGAAGAGGTTATACTATGGGATGGTGCTACTCGAGGTTGGAAGTAACAGAAGAAACATGTAGCTTATTTCAAGCCCCAGCTTGCTAGAGAGGGGATCTTCCCTTGTTTTAATTTTTTTTATATATAGCTAGGTCTCAATTACTTTAAATAACAAATTCCCCCTTAAGTGGTCACATTATTTGAGTTTGTCCTGCATATTTTGATGGCTTGGAACTAAGTACCATCTGTATAATGTATAATAAAAAATCGTAAGAATTTGAACATATGTGATTACTTCAGATCAGAGGGATTCATTATTTGCACTAATTAAGGTTTAACTGTACTTATACAACACATACCTTTACTTAATATAAATATATCATATAGAATATGCATAAAATATATGTAATATATGATATATTTATCTATAAATACATATATAAATCGTATACACACATGCATATATATACACAAACATGTTTAGTGGAAGGAATCTAAGCACAAACCACAAACTTTCTGTTTTAGGGTGAGTAGACAGGAACCATTAGGGACATCTTCCCAGGATTCACAGAAGTATGAGTTTGGCTTAATCACACTGTTTTCTATCTTACTCCTACTTTCCCCCTTCCCAAGGTCAGTTGCCTGCCCTGTTGCAAAGTGTTTGTTTGGCTTTCCATTTAGTTAGGGAAGAGGAAATCATTTCCCTAGTTTTTCCTCTTACTAAGACGTATCAGAAGAAAAGTCATGGAAAAGGGATTGGACTTGTTCTATTTGACTCTAGGGGGCACAAAGTTGAAGAGAATACAACATAAGCTTAACATCAGTAAAAACTTCCTAACAGATTTCCTTGATTGGAAGTCTTCAAGCAGAAGCTGGACAACTTCTTTTCAGGTGTGTGGGGATGCCTTTTTGTGAATGATCTTTTGTAATGGACTAGGTGCTCACTGAGGTTCGCTCCAACTCTGAAATTCTCTGTAATATTTTCTGTGGAAGGGGCAGCTAGGTGGCACAGTGAATAGAGCACAAGCCCTGGAGTCAGGAGGACCTCAGTTCAAATGCAGACTCAGACACACTTACTAGCAGTGTGACCTTGGGCAAGTCACTTAACTCCAATTGCCCTGCAAAAAGAAAAAAAGAAAAATATTTTCTGTTGAAAGTTATTTAGACATGTTCTTTTACATAGATTTTGCTCACCAACTCTACTTCAATCACTAAGCAAAATGCCTGGTATGTAGTAGTTGTTGAGTGGACTAAATAGTCAACTCCTTAAAGGAAAAGACCATGACTTTAACTCAGTAATCATTGATCAAACACCTGCTATGGGCAGAATCTTGGGCTATCTTGGTGCTTTATTTAATTTTTTCCTTTTTGCTATTATGGACTTGATAAACAACAACATGAATATTTCCTTATATAAAGAAGAACCAAAAAATGACTGCATAGGAAACTGAAACTCTGCTACATATAACTCATGGAACTTTTTGTATAATCCAAATTTAACATGATAGTTCCAACTGCCTACCATATCTGTGTTGCCTTCTGAACTTCTTTCTGCTTTCTTCTGTTTATTTTTAAAATTAATACATTGATATTATTTTTTTCTATTCTTCCTTTTAAAATATATCATCCCCCTCAACTCTCATTCTATTCTCCTGAAGAAAAATAAAGTCTTCCCTTGTAACAAATATACACATGTAAATGGAGCCCAAGCATTGACTACATCTTGATTCCATCAGCTCTCCATCAGTACACTTCATCAATCATGTGGAGTGGGGAATTGGTCATTATATTGATCAGAATTCTTCAGTCTTTCATATTTTAGCTATTTCCCTTTATGTTTCAGTCATTATATGAACTGATCTTGTTCTGCTGTCTCCACTCTGTATCAATTCACCTTCCCAGATTTCTCAAAAATTGCCCCTTTTGTCATTTCTTATGGTGCAATAATATTTCATTACATTCATATACCACCATGTAACACTGTTTGCTTGCTCAGTTGGCAAAGAGGTGATTCCATACAAAATAAAATCTGGTTCCAGCCTTCATGGTGTTAGATATTTGGAAGATTCCACATAAACACAAATAACTATCACAGTGACTCAGTTAATAGAGTGCTATACCCAGAATTGGGAATACCTGAGTTTAAATCCTGTATCAGATAATAAATTCTTACAAACCTCAATTCTCAGCACTCCCTCTACTTCCCACCCCCAAGTTCTTTAAACCTGTTACTTGGTACTGTTCCTCAGCTTTGAGTCAAAATCTTTAACATTCGTTTTCTTCTTGATATGCAGCCAGACCCAAATTTAGATGGCTATAGATTCAGTAGCAGAGCGAGGACTCATATGACAGCCTTTCAAATACTTGAAAATTAGTGTCAGGTCTTTTCTGAGCTAAACACTCCCTATCCCTTCATCTGATTCTAAACTAGCATGGACTCAAATCTTTCTTGAGATGGAAATAGGGGTACCAGTGTTCTGAGAGAGAAGCCTAAAGAAAAAAAACCTCTGGTCTTTTGGGTGGTGCTATTGGGATAGAGCCTTGATCTTTTCAGACACTCTTTTTATTGTTCTTACTCAGTTGTTTAGTCATGGCTGATTCTTTATGATCCCATGGACCATAGCAAGCCAAGCCCTTCTCTTTTGCTCTGTCTCCCAAGTCTATCCAAGTTCATGTTCCTTGCTTCCAAGACATTATCTCTCCATCTCATCCTCTCCTGCCCCCTTCTCCTTTTGCCTTTTTAAAAAATTTCATTTATTTATTTTTCTGTTACATTTTAAGTTTCACACTGTTTCCCTCCCTCCCTTCCCACTCCACATTAGAGAAGGCCACCATTTGACACAGATTTATAAATATATGTAAAACCATACTATGCATACTTCTTTTCATTAGTTCTTTCTCTGGAGCTGGATATCGTCTTCCTTCATTGGTCCTTTGAAGTTGATTTTAGTATTTATAATACTCAGAAAAACTTAGTCATTCACAGTTGTTCTTCAAACAATATTGCTATTACTATATCCAACATTCTCTTGATTCTTCTTATTTCACTCTTATTTTATGCAAGTCTTTTCCTATTTTTCTAAAATCAACCAGCTCATCATTTCTTTCTTTCTTTCTTTTTTTTTTTTAAGCAATCGGGGTTAAGTAACTTGCTCAAGGTTACACGGCCAGGTGTTTCTGGGTGGTTGCTAAGTGTCTGAGCCTGGGATTCGATCTCCAGGTCATTACAACACTGGAGCCAGTGCTCTTTCTCGCTGTGCTACCTGGCCGCCCCCAGCTCATCATTTCTTACAGTACAGTAGTATTCCATCACAATCATATATTATAGCATGTTTAGCTATTCCCCATTGATGTGCATCCCTTCAATTTCCAGTTCTTTTTTTTTTTTAAAGCAACCGGGGTTAAGTAACTTGCTCAAGGTTACACGGCCAGTTATTTCTGGGTGTGGTGCTAAGTATCTGAGCCCAGATTTGATCCCCAGGTCATCCCGACACTGGAGCCGGTGCTCTTACTTGCTGTGCTACCTGGACACCCCTTAATTTCCAGTTCTTTTCCAGTACAAAGAGAGCTCCTAGAAATATTTTAGAACATGTAGGTTCTTTTCCTTTTTCCCTGATTACCTTGGGAAACAGACCTAATAGCAGTATTCCTAGGTCAAAGAGTATGCACAGTTTTATAACTCTTTGGGTATAATTCCAGATTACTCTCCAAAATGGCTAATTAGTTCACAGTTCTACTGACAGTGTATTCATGTTCAAATTTTTTCCATATCCCGTCCAGTATTTATCATTTTCCCCTTCTATCATTTTAGCCTATCTCATAGGTGTGAGATAATACTGAAAAGTTATTTCAATTTGTAATTCTCTAAAAAATAATGATTTGGAGCACTTTTTTTTAAAAGCAATTGGGCTTAAGTAACTTGCTCAAGGTTACACAGCCAGGTGTTTCTGGGTGGGTGCTAAGTGTCTGAGCCCATATTTGATCCCCAGGTCATCCCGACACTGGGGCAGGTGCTCTTACTCACTGTGCTACCTGGCTGCCCCTGGAGCACTTTTTCAGGTAACTATATATAGTTTTGATTTTTTCATGGAAAAACTGCCTGTTCATATCTTTTGGTCATTTATCAATTGGGAAACTCATGTTCTTATAAATCTGACAAAACTATATATTTGAGATATGAAACCTTTATCTGAGAAACTGTCTATAAAATTTTCCCCAATTTTCTTCTTTCCTCCTAATCTTGACTATATTGGTTTAATTTGTATAAATCCTTTTTAATTTAATGTAATTAAAATTATCCATTTTACATCTCACAATGCTTTCTATCACTTGTTTATTCATAAATTCTCCTATCCATAAATCTTATAGGTAATATGTTCCATGTTCTAATTTTCTTATGATAACCACCTTTAAATCTATATCAATTATCCATTTTGACCTTATCTTGGTAAATGGTATAAGATATTGATCAATATTCAGTTTCTGCCTGACTACTTTCTAGTTTTCTCAACAATTTGTTTTTACCAAATAGTGAATTCTTATTTTAAAAGTTTATATCTTGGGGCAGCCAGGTAGCACAGCGAGTAAGAGCACTGGCTCCAGTGTCAGGATGACCTGGGGATCAAATATGGGCTCAGACACTTAGCACCCACCCAGAAACACCTGGCCGTGTAACCTTGAGCAAGTTATTTAACCCCAATTGCTTTTTTAAAAAAAAGTTTAAATCTTTGTATTTCTCAAATACAAGGTTACTATAATCATTTACTACTGTGTATCATATGTCTACTGTGTTCTACTGATCTACCTTTCTATCTCTTAGCCAGTACCAGATAGTTTTGATAATTATCATCTTATGATAAGTTAAAGATCTGATACTGCTAAACTTCCTTTCCTTTACATTTTTTCCTCACTAATTCCTTTGATATTCTTGACCTTTTTTTCTTCCAAATGAGTTTTGATATTATTTTTTCTAGCTCAATAAAATATTTTTGGTAGTTTAATTGGGATGGTATTGAATAAGTAAATTGGTTTACATAGAATTGTCATTTTTATTATATTGGCTCTGCCCAACTAATATTTCTCCAATTATTTAAATTTGACTTCATTTGTATAAAAAGTGTTGTATAATTATGTTCATGTAGCTCTGGGGTTTGTTTTTGGTAGACATATTCCCAGGTATTTTATATAATCTACAGTTATTTAAAATGAGGTATCCCTTACTATCTCTTCCTGCAGGGTTTTGTTGGTAACATACAGAAATGCTGATGATTTAATGTGGGTTTATTTTATATTCTGCTATTTTGCTAAAAGTATTGTTTCAACTAACTTTTTAGTTGAATCTCTAGGATTTTCTAAGTATATCATCATATTATCTGCAAAAAGAGGAACTTCATTGCCCATTCTTATTCCTTCAATTTCTTTTTCTTCTCTTACTGCTATTGCTAGCATTTCTAATACAATATTGAATAATATTGATGATACCGGGCATCCTTGTTTTACTCTTGATCTTATTAGGAAGGCTTCTAGCTTTCCCCTATTACAACTAATGCCTGCTGATGGTTTTAGGTAGATGTTTCTTACCATTTTAAAGAAAATTCATTCCTACCTATGCTTTCAAGTGTTCTTTTTTTTTAAATAGGAATGAGTTTTATATTTTGTCAAAAGCTTTTTCTGCATCTATTGAAATAATCATGATTTTTCTTACTTTTGTTATTTATATAATCAGTTATGTTGATAGTTGTCTTTATGTTAAACGATCCTTGCATTCCTGGCAAAATCCTACTTGGTCACAATGCATAATCTCTTTGATATAGTGTCATAGTCTCCTAGCTAATATTTTAGTTAGGACTTTTACACTCATATTCATTAATTGATTTACAATTTTCTTTCTCTGTTTTTGCTCTTTCTAGTTTAGTTATCAACTCCGTATTTGTTTCATAAAAGGAGTTTTGGTAGGAACCCTTTCTTTGCCCATTATTCAAAAAAAATTTATTTGATATTGGGATTATTTGATCTTTAAGTGTTTGCTAAAATTTACTTGTAAATTCAGATGGTCCTGATAATTTTTTCTTAGGAAGCTCATGTACGGCCTGTTCAATTTCTTTTGCCAAAATAGGTTTATTTAGATATTCTATTTCCTCCTCTGTTAATTGAGACAGTTTACATTTTTTAAAGTATTCTTCCATTAACTTAAATTGTTAAATTTATTGGCATATAACTGGACAAAGTAATTCCTAATAATTGCTTTGATTTCATCTTCATTGGTGATTTCCTTTTCATTTTTGATACTAATAACTTGGCTTCCTCTCTTTTTAAAAATCGTATTAAGTAATAGTTTATCTATTTTATTAGCTTTTTTCATAAAACCAATTCCTAATTCTATTTATTAATTCAATGATTTTCTTAGATTCAATTTTATTATAATCTCATTTTTAATTTTTAGGATTCCCTATTTGGTATTTAATTAGGGATTTTAAATTTGTTCTTTCAAGTTTTTTTTAATTGTTATTTTCATTGGTCTGTTCTTTCTCTATGTTATTGCTATAAGCATTTAGAGACGTAAATTTTCCCCTGCTGCTTTTGTTGCATCCCATAGGTTTTGGTATATTGTCTAATTGTTGTCATTCTATTTAATAAAATTATTTTTTATGACTTCTTTAACCCACTCATTCTTGAAGATTAGGTTATTAATCTCCAATTAATTTTAATTAGTGTTCCTGTAGTCATTTATTAATTATAGTTTTATTGCATTATGATCTAAAAAGGATGCATTTAATTTCTGCTTTTCTGCATTTAGCAATGAAGTTTTTAATGAAATGACTTAATATAAGGTCAATTTTTCTAAAGGTACCATGTACCACTGAGAAAAAGGTATATTCCTTTCTATTCCTATTCAGTTCTTCCAGATATCTATCATATCTAGCATTATCTAATATTCTACTTATTGCCTTGATTTCTTTCTTATTTATTTTTTGGTTAGATTTATCTTGTTCTGAGAAGGGAAGGTTGAAGTCCCTCACTATTATAGTTTTGCTATTTCCACCTGAATTCATGTAGCTTTTCCTTTTAAAAAAATGGAAGCTATAGCATTTGGTGCATATAAATTTAGTACTGATACTACTTCATTATCTATGGTAACTTTTATCATAATTTAGTTTCCCTGTCTCTTTTAATTAAATCTATTTTAGCTTTAACTTTGAAATCATGACTGCTACCCCTGCTTTTTTTGGATCAGTTAAAACAATAAATTCTACTCCAGTGCTTTATTTTTACTTTATGTGAATCTCTCATTTTTAAATGTGTTTATTATAAACAAAATTTTGTCAGATTCTGTTTTTTTAATCTATTCTGCTGTTACTTTCTTATGGATGAGTTCATTCCGCTCACATGCAAAGTCATAATTACTAGTTGTACATTTCCCTCCATCCTATAGTTTCTCACTGTTTATCCTTCTCTAGAGATTCAACTAATAGGTAAAACCCTATTCCCTCTTCGTACACTTAATTCATTTCTAACCTCTCCCTCCCTAATCTATATCCCTTCTAAGAATCACTCCCTTATCCTGTCCCCTCCTTTTGCATTTCTTTGTAAATTATGAAGACTTTTATATCCTTCTAGATGTATATGTTGTTCCCTCTTTAACCTACTTCTGATCAAAATAAGATTCTAGCACTACCAGCCTTCCAACCTCTCCTGTCCTCCACTAAAAGAGCTCTTCCATTCACAGTTATTTGCATGAGATGATTGCTCCATTTTACCTCTCCCTACCCAAATTTATTTTTAAGAATCATCTCATCATACTTAACTCAATCCCAAGCCTTTTACCTATGTATGCTCTTTCAAACTGCCCAAGTAATGATACCATTCTTAAGAGTTGCAGATAGCATTTTCCCATATAAGAAGTAAATGGTTTGATTTTATTAAATCCCTTATAATTGGTCTTTAATGTTTACCTTCTTGTGTTTCTCTGTATTCTTGTAGAATTTTCAATTCTGAACTTTTCCTCACAAATATCTGAAAGTCCTTTAATTCATTAAATATTAGGTTTTTTTCCCCACACATTATTTACACTCAGCTTTGCTGAATAAGTTATTCTTGGTTGCATATCCAGTTCCTCTGCTCCTGGGAATATGTTTCATGCCCTTTGATCTTTTAATGTAGAAACTGCTAAATCCTGTGTTATCCTGACTGTAGCTCTACAGTATTTAATTTTTTCCCCCTAGTACTTGAATTTTCCTTCTTGATCTGGGAATTTTAAGATTTAGCTATAATGTTCTTGTGAGTTTTCATTGGGACTTCTTTCAGGTAGTGATTGGTGGATTTTTTTCTCTTTCCATTTTACTTTCTAGTTCTAAAATTAAAGGGTAATTTTCCTTAATAATTTCTTGAAGTATAGTGTCTAAACTCCTTTTTTTTTTTTACCATAACTTTCAGAGTCCAACAACTCATATATTATCTTTCCTTGATCTATTCTTCAAGTCAGTTGTTTTTCTAATAAGATGTTTCACATTTTCTCCTACTTTTTCATTCTTTTGATTTTGTTTTATTATTTCTTGGTGTCTTGTGGAGTCATAAGCATCCTCTTACCCAACTCTAATTTTTAAGAATTTATTTTTAAAAAAAGAATTAATTTTCTCTTTTAAGTTTTTGGACCTCTTTCTCAATTTGTTGATTTTTTTTCATAATTATTTTTTTTGCATTACTCTTTTTTTCCCCACCAATTTTTCCTTAAGCTCTGTGATTTTGTTTTGGTTTTTGGTTGTTTTTTTTTGCTTTTTTGGAGGGGGAAGGTAGGGCAATTGAGGTTAAATGACTTGCTGAAGGTCACATGGCTAGTTTTTTGTGTTAAGTGTTCAAGGCTGGATTTGAACTCAGGTCCTCCTGACTACAGGGCTGGTGCAGTATTCACTGTGCTACCTAGCTTCCCCAAGCTCTGTGATTTTTAAGGATCTTTTTAAGCTCTTTCAAGGACCCTTTGTGTGGGACAAGATGACTCTTGCCCAAAATAAAATAAGCAGAGATATCTCCAAGTAGATACAGGAAAAATTTATTTAATTATTTCCTCTTGCAAGAAGGGCAGTCTCTCTACTAGTGGCAGTATAGTAGGAGAGAACAAATACTAAATGCAAAGCTTGGTTATATTCCCAAAACATGACCCCTTCTCCTTCCGCTTTGTCCTGTCCTGTTCCTGTTAGTCAGGAACTGAGGTGCACAATCTTAACTGCAAAAATCTGCTGGCATTTGCAGATGAAATATTAGTAATATCAAAAAGCAGAAGATAAACAGAAAATATATGTCATCAGTATCAACTTAGATATGAAAGCAGAAGATAAATGTTCTAAACAATATCAATATAGATATGGGAGTAGACAATATTTTATGAATCATGGTGATTTTAGGACATGGTGACCTGCCCAGAGTTCTGCAACAGGACTTACAATTTTAAATTTGTACAGGTCAGATGGTGGTCAGTGGAAACAAGTCTGGAACATTTGGGCCCGTGGTTAAATTTGCAGGGTCTGTGCTTCCCCTCCCTTAAGCTCCCCTTAGCTAAGCTTAGCAGAAACTTCCAACTTGTGACCAGGGAAGTAAGGCAAGGGTCCCAGCTAGTCTTTGGTACTTTATTACAATTCTATTCAGATTTCTGGAGTGTCACCTGAGAAGTTTTCACTTTTATTACATTCACCTTTTGGAGCTTGTGATCATTTTTTGTTTTTCTTTAAAGTAGAAGTAGCTACTGTAAATTCACTATCATTTCTTTTTTTTTCTTTTTGAAGGGGAAAGGCAGGGCAATTGGGGTTAAGTGACTTGCCCAAGGTCACATGGCCAGTAAGTGTTAAATGTCTGAGGTCATATTTGAACTCAGGTCCTTCTGACTCTAGGGTCCGTGTTCCCCATCCACTATCTTATTCTGAATTGGAACGGTGGTGGTAGTAGCTATCTATGGGCAGGTCCTTTCTCTTTTTTTTTCAAGAGGCTTGTTTCTTGGCTGTTAACTTTGCCTTGGAGGGAGGTGTGTGGGAGCTCCAGGTTTTCCCACTGCTGTTTTCTGAGCTCTACTGGGGACTTTACTTCACGTATTCTTCTCTGCACTACTGAGCCTCAGCCATGTCAGAAGCTCTCACTCCCTGGCGTCCCTGGCGAGGCTGCCTCTGCCCTGCAGTCAGAACCAGGGATGCTGCTGCCCCGGGAATGCCCCGCGCCCGCTGGCTGCCCCCTGCCACCGCCCTCACTGGCCTTCGCTTCCCCCTCTACCCCCACGGCCACAGCCTGGACTCCTGGCGGGCCAACGAAGCTGGGGTCCCCGAACAGCGTCAGCTGAGGGCCCTGGAATCTCCCTCGGACCCAAATGCTGGCCCTGGGGCAAAAGTTCTGGGGGCTGTGGCTGCTACGACCCCGCCAAAACCTCCCAATAGCCCGCCCCAAGCTCTTCCTCACAGCCTCCCCGCCTCCAATCCACAGCCCCACCTAACAGCCGCCGGCCCCCGCTCGCCTCGCCCCCTCCCTCACAGCTTCCACCGCTCAGCCGCCCCACAGGCGCCCCGCCCCGCCCCCGCCCCCGCCCCCGCCCCACAGGCGCCCCGCCCACGCCCTCCCAGCCCCACCCGCCCCCGCCTTGCAGCGCCTCCCGGGCAAGTCGTTGCTTCTGGCGTCTGCCTTCAGGTATCTGCACATGCCTCTGTCCAAGGCAGGTCCGCTCTTTCCTCACAAGTTACCTTACATGAGATACTGGCTTAACTTCAACTTTTAATTATTTATGCCACTCAACGTTTACTTGTATTTTAT
Source organism: Petaurus breviceps papuanus (assembly GCF_028583685.1). NCBI lineage: Eukaryota > Metazoa > Chordata > Mammalia > Diprotodontia > Petauridae > Petaurus > Petaurus breviceps. Next base: position 21,084 of record NW_027187222.1, read on the forward strand.
TTTTTATTGGAAAGAATGGGGTAATTTCCACCTTAATCCGCCATCTCCCCAGAATCCTCTCCGGATCCATTGCGCTTTAAAAGGGTCCCAAGGAGCCCAGGTTAAGAACCTTCCTCTAAAGCGAGAAGTGGGCTTTGCTCCCCTTCAGGATTGTTCTGGGAAAGCTCTAACACCCGACTAGCCTCCAATGGGCAGCATTTTCGTGTCCTTAGCTGTTCTAGGGAAGGCCCTGCCCCAGTGACATCCTGGCCATCATCTGGAGGCAGACATGGGCTTCCTGAGGCAGATACGACGTCTGCTTTGGAAGAATTGGACCCTGAGGAAAAGGCAAAAGGTAGCATTTATTTACTTCATGGACCCAGGTTTCTGCTGTCCCTGTAACCCTGAGAGTGATAATGCAGTGGAAAAGCTAGCACCATGTGCTGCTACAGGTCTGACCCTGGACTCCTTACTACCCACGTGACTTTAGGACCTCAGTTTGCTCCTCTGAGGAAGGAAAGAGTAGAGCAAGATGACCCTGTCAGGTGCCTTGTGACTCTATGTGCAGCCCTTTAGTAGCTGTTTTGGGGGTATCTAGATCTGAGCCTCTGGGGGTCAGGAGGACATGGCAGGCCCTGGGGGTGGGGGCCAGGGAATGGCTCTATTCTTGCTTAGGAAGAGCTGTGGTTCCACTGAATGAATTAAACAAAGTTGTGGTGCTGTGAACCCATCTGACAAGTGTCCCTTATGCAGAGATGTTCTCATGTCCTGCAGTGCTGACATTTGCCCAGGACTGCAGGCACCGCCCTGGAATCAATCTCCTTTTGTCTCCCAGAAAGATGGTTTATTATTGTGCCTGCAAACTCAGCAAGTTTTCTTTCAGTATCCCCCGTGCAGAATGCTTTAGGTGGGGGAATCAATGCTAACAACACATAGGGCAGTATCTGCCCTCAGGAACACCCAGATTATTCATAATCCTCACAACACATATACATTGAGAACACAGTGAGCTGAGGACACTGCTTGGCACAAGGGGATGGGACAATGTCCCTGCCCTCAAGTGGCTTAGACTCTGGCCAGGGAGAAGCCTGCTGGGATATTTCATATTGTCTTTCTCTTGAAAAATTTACACACATGGGGGCGGCCAGGTGGCTCAGCGAGTAAGAGCACGGGCTCCAGTGTCGGGGATGACCTGGATCAAATCCGGGCTCAGATACTTAGCACCACACCCAGAAATAATAACTGGCCGTGTAACCTTGAGCAAGTTACTTAACCCCGATTGCTTTAAAAAAAAAATTTACACACATCTCTGATAAATAACAATAGAATGCAAAATACTTCAAAAGCTCCACTGTTTCATTCCTTAACTGATGGGGTATGATAAGAGTACTGATCTGGAGCCAGGAAGAACTGGGTTCAGACCCTTCCTTCAACACTCATTACCTGTGTTACCTTGGGCAAGTCATTGAACCTTCTGGGCCTCAGTTTGCTCATCTGTAAAGTGAGGGGGATGGACTAGATGCTTTCTGAGGTTCTTTCTGCCTCTAAGCCTGTGATCATGGAAGCCTATGAACTCCTAGCTTCTGAGTCCTATCTATGTTTCCATTGTATGGATCCCTTTTTCCATGTGAAAGAGCTACATTTTCTCCAAATCATCACTGCCCTGAAATGACCTGGCCAAGTCATTTAACATCTGCCTGCCTCAATTTGCTCATCTGTTCAGTGGGGATGAGAATAGCACCTACCTCTCAGGGTTGTTGGGAGGATCCAGTAAGATGATTTTATAAAGGGCTTTGTAAACCCTGAACGTGCTACAGAGATGACAGCCCCTATGGTGAGTCATGTGAATATTCCCATCTAGTCCATTTAAACAGAGGCTGCACTTACCTTCTCCTGCAGAGCCTGTCTTGCCAGGAATATCCCAGACAGAATCTACCTCTTGGGCTTTCCAGTGTGTTGATTCCAGCTGCCATCCCTTCAGTTCACTAAATGACCAGCCTGCCTCCTTTGTTGGTCCTCTGCTGCCTGGACCATTCCCTTTAGGACACTTGAGCCCCAGTTATCTTGTCTCCCCATTCCCCCTGGGGTTATCCACCACTTTAATGCTTTGTGGATGGTGCCAGTCCATGATCCACAGCCACACAGCATCAGGAAGAACATTCCTATTAAAAAGACTGGGTTTTGTCAGGAACTAGATGGACATCTATCAGCTAAGGACTAAACGAGGAGCCTAGACCACAAGTACTCCTGGACTTCAGAGGAAGGTGAGGTGTATTGGGCACGTGCACATCAATAATGAGGGCCTCAGAGGCCGTCAAGATCAGCCCCCTCATTCTACAGGTAAGGAAACTGAGGTCCAGAGAAGGCCCCTGATTTACCCAGAGTTATGCAAATGGCTAGTGACAGAGCAGCTGCCTCCAAAACCAGAACTGTTTGTAATGTGTCTGTGTGTGTAACTTTATCTATCTTTCAAAAATTGTGAACTCAACAAATATCACCCAAAATGAATATTTCAGTATAAAGCAAAAGGGAAAAAAGAGTAGAATGTGAAACTGTGGGCTTCTGTTACATCCATCTTCATTTTTTAAAAGTATAGGTATAATTTAATACATTGGTAACAAAAGTACATTGCTTGCCTGAGCGGATATGGTAGAGTCAGGGTTATAGAATTATCTAACAGTGACCGACAATCTAGGGATGAAATGTAAAACTCACCTACTTCCTCCCTACTTAAAAAACCCATACTTTTAATAAGCAAAACAATGAAACTAAGCCCCTAAATTAAATTAAAATAATCTTTCAAAGACAGCAGATTGCAGGGGACCAGCAATGAAGCATGCTGCCCAAGTCTTGACAGAGATGATGGACTAAATATGCAAAATGAAACATACATTTTGCTTGTTTCATGTGGCCAGTTAGAAATGTGGTTTGTTAGACTATACATATTTGTTACAAACCTGTTATTTTTCTTTTCAGTGGTGAGGGGAGTAGAATTGGAGGGAGAGAAAATAGATTTTTGTTCATTGAAAAAAACATTTAATTTAAAGATAAAATAAAACGAAGGGGTTGAACTCCATGATCTCTAAGATTAAAAAAAAGGGGGAGCCAAAGGGATGGATCAAAGTGTTGTGTGTTGGGGAGTAGAGAGCATAAGCCAAAGAGAAGATTCTGAGGAGTGATGAGATTGTGTGCAAGGTGACTGATTTGCCTGGTAGGAAGCCAAAGAAGCAAGTCATTATCTGAGTGAGGAGTCATATCTCTGCTATCTGGGCTTGGTATCTTATTTCCTTCATGAGGTTGCCAGGATCCAACTTCCTCTTTCATCACTTTCTCATCTTGCTCATTATCCTGCCAAACTTGCCCCCCACCCCCACTTATCTCATTAGTGCCCTGAAACAGGAGGGGGTGAGGTAAATGTCAGTGTCATGGCCTCTGCCAGGATGCAGTTTTCCAGGAGACAGCTATAAATGCTGCCTATTTTGTGTTCCTTCCCAAGCCTCAACTTCCCCAATAGGGGTTACAAAATTATAGATTTACAGCTTCAGGGGACCTTAGAGGCCATTCACTAAAAACCCCTCACTTTGAAGGCAAGAAAACTGTGAGACAAAAAAAATGTCTTACCTGGAGTTGTGCAGCTAGTAAATGTATGTGGTAGGATTTGAACGCAGGTCTCATTCATTTGACTTCAAGTCCCATTCTCTCTCCACTTGCCATGCTTCCTCAGTCACCTCTTTGCTCCCTTTGTATGCTCTCACATCAGTTAACTAAACTGTGAGGTAACCATCCTTCACTGGGGCTAAGATAGATAAGGAATTTGAATATTGTCAGTTGCCTTAATTGTCAGTCCACTATGTAGTGGATATATCTGTCCCAAATAATGTAGTATTATAGGAAGAACACCAGACTCCCTGAGGACAGACCTGGATTTGTTTTCTGACCTCTGCCTGAACTCTTC
>NW_027187223.1:0-70584 GCF_028583685.1 Petaurus breviceps papuanus
CTCTATTTTGCATATGCAACAGTCTTTAGAGAACTTTACTGCAAAGATGCTTTTACTCATTTAACTAAATTCAATTTGTTTCTGCAAAAAAACATTTCAACTTAATGGAAGCAGAATCACCCATTTTACTTTCTGTGATCCTCTTCATTGCTTCTTCTATATTAAGCTCTTTCCCTATCCATCCATGTGAAAAGTAGTTTCCTCCTTGCCCCTCTAATTTGCTATTGATTCCCCTTTTACACCTAATTCATGTATCCATTTGTAGTTTAATTTAATAGGTGGTATTGATGAGGGAGGGGATCCCAATAGGTTCAGCAGGAATTCTGATCTTATCTAAGACCAGAAAACCTGCAATATCGTCTGGAAAGAATTCAAGGTCTCAGGCTTAATTGGAGTGAGAGTTGTAGAAGTTTATTGTTACACTTCCACGAGAAGCAGGCAAGAGTCCTTTAGGGGACCTGCTAGTGAGAGGGGTACAAGCTTTTACCTTTAAAGGGTAGGGCTGCCATTGTCAGGGCTGACCAGACACTGGGAGGGGCCCCAGTGCACAGACAAAGGTCCGAGCTGACCAAGAGGAGCATGTGAATAGACAGTTTAGGTAAGATTTGGGCCAGGTCGTTAAGGAGACAAAAGGCAACAACAAAGGAGGGTGTGGGCCAGGCGAGGAGAAATGAAGACATTAAGTAAGAACAAAGGGGTCACAGGGTGTTGCCTAGGTGGAGTGTGGGATAGGGGGAAGGGGCAGAACTCAAGGATGGGAAAGGACAAATTGCAGTTACAACTGAACAGACTGGTTTTACAAGTTGGTTTCACAAATTGATCTAGACCCCAGGTACCCCATCAGTATTTGGTGGTCATGTCCTATCAAATTTCTGCCAAATTGCTTTTCTTTTATCCCATCTGTTGTTTTTTTTTTTAATTCAAGAAGTATGTCTTCCCCCCTCTCTCCCAATCTTCTGTCTTTGGAATTATTAAACACTATTTTATTTTATTTGTTTGCTTGTATATGTTGCAAACATTATCTTTTCCAGTGATCAGCCTTTTAATTTTTAATAAGTTCCAACTGTTGTCTGGATAGCTAGGTGTCCCACTGGGCCTAAAGTCAGGAAAACTCATCTTCCTGAGTTCAAATGTTCCCTCAGATACTTCCTAGCTGTGTGACCCTGGACAAGTCACTTAAGCCTGTTTCCCTCAGTTCCTCATCTGTCAAATGAGCTGGACAAGGAAATGGCAAACCATTCCAGTATCTTTGCCAAGAAAACCCCAAATGGGGTCAGGCAAAGTCAGACAATAACAACAACAATTCTTTTCATAATCACTGATCTGTAGTGTTGTTTGAGATCTGCTACTGATAATCACTAACCCAAACCTCTTTCTTTCCTCCTTCTGCCCTCTATCATTACCCTCAAAATGCTTGACCTCTTTTTAAAAATTTTTATTGATGTTTTCTGGTTCTTATATCAACAGGGTGTCTTATTATCCCTCCCTCTCTCCATCATCAAGAGCCATCCCACGTGACAGTATTTCTGCTTCTTTGTTTTAGGGAGGGAATAAAAGCCAGCAGAACTGAACAATGCATTCAGGCAAGGGTGTGCAATGTGTGATACCTGTGGACCTCTCACCTCCTAGAGAAGGTAGGTTGATGGTGTCTTCTCATGTTTCCTTTTCAGTCCTACTTGTTATTTAACTTTGTTTCACTTATTTTCAATTTTTTGGTGTGTTCTTCTTTCCATTTGAATTGTTGTAGTTACTGTATATATACACTGTTTCTTGACTCTGCCTAATTCACTTTGCATCAGTTCACAAAGGTCTTTCCATACTTCCCTGTACTCAGTGCTCTCATCATTTCTTTCTTTCTTTCTTTTTGTTTTTTGGAGGGGGTAAGGTAGGGCAATTGGGGTTGACTTGCCCAAGGTCACATGGCTAGTTTTTGTGTTAAGTGTGTGAGGCCGGATTTGAACTCAGGTCCTCTTGACTCCAGGGCTGGGGCTCTATTCACTGCGCCACCTAACCGCCCCTCTCATTATTTCTTAAAGCACAGTAGTTGTGTTCTGTTATTCCTGTTCCATACCTTGTTTAATAATCATTCCCCAGTTGATGAGCATCTGCTTTGTTTCCAATGTGTAGCTCTCACAAATATTTTTGTGTTTATAAAATACAAACATTATATTTACATAAAATGCTATTGTAAATATTTTGGAGTTTATAGGCCTTTTTTTTTTTCTGATTAATGACTTCCTTGGGGTATAAGTCCAGTAACTGAGTCTTTGTTTTAAAAGCTATGGACATTTTTGTTACTTTCTTTGTATAACTCCAAGTTACTTTCCAAAATGATTGTGCCTTTCACAGCTCTACCAACAATGTATTAGGTGCCTCTCTTCCCACACTCCTCCAACTTTGACTTTTCATTTTTTTTGTCCTTTTGTCAATTTGCAGAGAGTGAAGGGGATCCTTAAGGTTGTGTTCATTTGCATTTTTTTTCATTAGTGATTTGGGGCCTTTTCATGTGGTTGTCAATACTTTGCAGTGCTTTTGAGAAGTATTTGTTCATATCCTTTCACCATTTATCAACAGGGGAATTATGTATATACATGCATTCATACATATTTATGTGTGTATGTGTATATATATTTACATATATACACATAGATGCTTGTTTGTATGCCTTGTATATTAAACCTTTATCAGAGGAATTTGATACAAAGATTTTTTCCCATTCAAACACTTACCTTCTTATCCTTGATGCATTAATGTTGTTTGTACAGAAGCTTTTCGGTTTTAAGAAATCAAAGTCATCAGTTTTGCACTTTGTGATTGCCTCAGCTGCTTATTTGATCAAGTATACATCTCTTACCCATATCTGTGAGAGATACATGATTTTTTTTAGTCCCATGATTTTTGTTGTTGTTGTTTAAAATTTATGTATTTAAAATTGAAAGACACATGTAGGGCATAAATAAAGACCTGGATTAGAACTTATTTTGTTTCAACTGATCAAAATAAAACAAAACAAAACAGGGATAGCAATAATGATCTTAAACAAACTAAGCTAAAATTGATTTAATTAAGAGATAATCCTGGAAACTACATTTTGTTAAAAGATTCAATAGATAATGAAATAATACTAATACAACACATATATGCAACAAAATCCATCACATTCATATTATTAAAGAAAAAGGAAAATGAATCATAGGTGGAAAGACATAGCAAAACTATAATAATGGGAAAGATGGCACAGTATGTCAGAAAATTCCAAGCTATCAAAGAATTTCACCCACAAAAGAGATAAAATAGCACCTTAAGCAAACAAAGTGGGGGTGGGGGTAAAAATAAAAAAGAATAGGGTCACAACAGGGGTCTTCCTGGGACAATTTGAGAAGATCAGAAGAAAAATCCCAGGAAGAGGTTTGCTCCCTGTGGAGAAGTCCCATGAATTTTTATATTTTATATATCCACTTAGATTGTACCTTTTGGTGTAAATCTAATTTCTGCCAAACTGCTTTCTAGTTTTCCCAACAGTTACTATCAAAAAGGGAATTTTTCTCTAGGTAACTTATGGTTTCCACCTTATCAAACACTTTGTTTTTGAGTTCTATTCATTCTGAATCTCCCTTTTATAATCTATACCTTTTGTCTTTTTCTCTATTTTTTTGGTCTTTATTGGAAGGGGAAGGCAGGGCCATTGGGGTTAAGTGATTCAAGGTCAAAGAGCTAGTAAGAGTTAAGTGTCTGAGGTCAGATGTTTCTCTGTTTTTAACCAATAGTTTTGATGATTGCTGCTTTATAATATAATTTGTGCCCTGGAAGTGCGATACCCCCTTCATCAATCTTTCTTTCAGTCATTTCTCTTGATATCCTAGATCTTTTGTTTTTCTGACTGAGTTCTGTTATTATATGTAGTACCTTCTTGGTAATTTATGCATGTGTATGTGTGTGTGTGTGTGTGTGTGTATATGTGTGTATGTATAAATTAATTTTTGTAGAATTGATATTTTAATGATATTGGCATAGCCTAGCTATGAACACTGACTGTTTTTCCAGGTATTTAATTTGCCTTTTTAGATTCCTTTTTACATATTTGTATTTATTTCCCAGCTAAAAGCAAAAAATATTGGAATTCATTTTTAAATGAGTTACAAATCCTTTTCCTCTCTGCGTTCCCCCACACCTTGAGAAGACAATTGATATTGTTTATACATGTGAATGTTTATACATGGCTTATACATGTGAAGGCATGTGAAACATATTTTCTTGTCAGCCATGTTGCAAAATAAAACACATAAAAATAAAAGAAAAATAAAGAAAATAAATAGTATGCTTCAAGGTGCATTCAGAGTTCATCAGTTCTCTCTATGGAGAAGAATAGCATTTTTTCACTAGGTTCCTTTGGAATTGTCTTAGATCTTCATCTTGCTCAGAGTAGGTAAGTCTTTTGCAGTCAGTCATCAATACAATATGACTGTTGCTATGTACATTTTTCTCCTGTTCTGCTCATTTTGCATCAGTTCATATATGTCTTCCCAGGATTTTTTTAAACCATCCTGTTTGTCATTTTGTATAGCATACTAGCATTCCATCACAATCATATGTCCCAGCTTACTCAGTTATTCCATGTTTGATGGTTATCCACTAAGTTTCCAATTCTATGCCACCCAAAAAGAGCTGCTGTAGATATTTTTCTATAAATAGGTTCCTCCCCCCTTCTTAAATCTCTTTGAGATACAGACCTAGTAATAACATTGCTGAGTGATCGGGTCTGCACATTTTTGTAGCCCATAGGGTGTAGTTCCCAACACTTTTCCAGAATGATGGGACTAGTTCACAACTCTAAAAACAATGCATTAGTTTCCCAATTTTTCCAGATCCCCTCCAGCATTTGTCATTTTCTTTTTCCATCATATTATTCAATCTAATAAGTGTGAGCTAGTACCTCAGAGTTGGTTTTATTTTCATTTCTGTAATTGTACTGACTTAAAGCACTTTTTTTGCCTTTTAGTGGGCAATTGGGGTTAAGTGACTTGCACAGGGTCACACAGCTAGTTTTTGTGTTAAGTGTCTGAGGCCGGATTTGAACTCAGGTCCTCTTGACTGAGGGCCGGTGCTCTATTCACTGTGCCACCTAGCCACCCCTTAAAGCACTTTTTTTCATGCAATTATTGATAGCTTTGATTTCTTCTTCTGAAAACTGCCTGTTCATATTTTTGACCATTTACCAATTGGAGAATGACTTATTTTTTAAAAGAAATAATTTTGGCTCAGTTCCTTAGATATTTGAAAAACAGCATCTTTATCAGAGAAACTTGCTGTCAATATTTTTACCAGTTTTTCTACCAATATCTACCAATATCTACCAGTTTTTCTTCTACTTTTGTCTGTAGTAGGGTTCTTTTTTGCAAAAGCTTTTTAAATTTCATATAATCAAAATCATCCATTTTACTTCCCATAATACTCTCTATCTCATTTCATCATTAAGTCTTCCTTTATCCATAGATCTGACAGGTGCATTTTTATTTGCTCCCCTGATTTACTAATGATATCACCGTTTATGTCAAAATCATGTACCCATTTTGACCTTATCTTGGTATACAATATGACATGCCAACGTGTGCCTCATTCTGCAAAACTGCTTTTTCTAATTTCCCAGAAATTTTTGTCAAAAGGTGAGTTCTTACTGGCAAAGCTTGGATCTTTCAGTTTACCAAACAGTAGATTACTGTGGTCATTTCCTACTGTGTATTGTATACCTCATCTATTCCTCTGATGCACCCCTCCATATCTTAGCCACTACCAGATTGTTTTCATGATCACTGCTTTGTATTATGCTTTCAAATCTAATACAACTTCACTGCATTCCTTCACATTTTTTCATCGATTTCCTTAAAATTCTTTCCCTTATGTTGTTCCCAGATGAATTTATTATTTTTTCTAGTTCTATAAAATAAGTCTTAGGTGATTTGATTGTTGTTGCACGGAATAAGTCAATTAACTTAGGTAGAATTGTCATTTTTATTGGCTCAGTCTATGGATGAGCAATTTATATTTCTCCAGTTGTTCGGATCTATATTTGTGTGAAGAGTGCTTTTTCATTGTTTTCATGTGGTCCATGGGTTGGTCTTGGCAGGGAGACTCCCAAGGATATTATATTTTTTGCAGTTACTTCAAATAGAATTTCTCTATCTCTTCCTGCAGGTAGTTGTTGTAGCTTTTAGCTTGTTGTTAGTACTATAGAAATGCTGAGGATTTACATGGGTATATTTTGTATCTTGCAACTTTGCTAAAGTTACTCATTGTTTCCACTAGTTTTTTTGTTTGGTTTTCTAGGATGCTCTAATATACCATATATCATGTGTAAAGAGGGGGTAGTTTTGTCTCTTCGTTGCCTATTTTTATTCTTCCAATTTCTTTTTCTTGACTTCTTTCTATAGCTAGGATCTCTAGTATGACACTGAATAATTGTGGTGATAATGGACCTGGTTTCACTCCTGATCTTATTCAGAGGGCTTCAAGTTTATTCTCATTGCAGATAATGCTTGCTCTTGGTATTAAAAAGAAATTACTGCTCTTCCTAGGCTGGCACTCATCAATGCGGTGCCATGTTTAGCTCCAGTGCCAAGATCGTGAAGCCCAATGGCGAGAAGCCAGACGAGTTCGAGTCTGGGATTTCACAGGCTCTATTGGAGTTGGAGATGAACTCTGACCTAAAGGCTCAATTAAGAGAGCTGAATATCACAGCAGCTAAGGAAATTGAAGTTGGTGGTGGCAGAAAAGCTATCATCATTTTTGTTCAAGTTCCTCAGCTAAAATGTTCTCAGAAGATCCAAGCACGACTAGTTCGTGAATTGGAGAAAAAATTCAGTGGCAAACATGTGGTCTTTATTGCTCAGAGGAGAATTCTTCCTAAGCCAAAAAGAAAAAGCTGTACAAAAAATAAGCAAAAGCATCCCAGGAGCCGTACTGTGACTGCTGTGCATGATGCAATCCTTGAAGACCTTGTCTTTCCAAATGAAATTGTTGGCAGGAGAATCCGTGTGAAACTAGATGGCAGCAGACTCATAAAGGTCCATTTGGATAAAGCACAGCAGAACAATGTGGAGCACAAGGTAGAAACGTTTTCTGGCATTTATAAGAAGCTGACAGGCAAAGATGTTAATTTTGAATTCCCAGAGTTCCAGCTGTAAATGCAGAAATTATTAAGTAAAGTCCATTGTTCATAAAAAAAAAGAAATTACTTATAATTTTAAGAAAGGTGCTGTTGATTCTTATGCTTTCTAATGTTTTTAATAGGAATGGGTTGTATTTTGCCAAAAACTTTTTCTGAGTCTTTTGATATAATTACACAGTTTTTGTTGGTTTTGTTGTTGATATGGTCCATTGTACTGATAGCTTTCCTAATGTTGAAACAGACCTTCACTCCTAGTATAAATTCCACTGGTCATAGTGTATGACCTTTGTGATATATTGTTGTAATCTCCTTCCTAGGATTTCATTTCAAATGGTTCCTTGCTATTCTTTTTTTTTTCTTTTTGGAGAGGGGAGGTAGGGCAATTGGAGTTAAGTGACTTGCCCGAGGTCACACAACTAGTTTTGTATTGTTTCTGAGGTCAGATTTGAACTCAGGTCCTCTTGACTCCAGGGCCAGTGCTTTATTCAGTGCACCACCTTGCCACCATTTCCTTGTTGTTCTTTAAAGAAATTGATCAACAGTTTTTCTTCTCTTTTTTTCTTCTCCCTTCTTTAGGTATCAAAAATCATATTTTGGCTATTAAAAGACTTTGGTAGCACTCCTTCTTTACCTATTTTTAAAAATAATTTATATAGTATTGGGATGAATTGTTCCTTAAATGTCTGGTAGAATTCACTTATAAATCCTTCTGGTCCTGGGGATTTTGTCTTAGGGAACATATTTCTGCCTTGATCAATTTCTATTTTTTTAGATGGAGTTATTTAGATATTCTATTTCTTGTTCTGTTAATATGCACAGTTTATATTTTTGTAAATATTCATCCATTTCACTTAGATTTTCAGTTTACCTGGCATATGATTTGCAAAATACCTCCTAATAATTGCATTAACTTCATCTTCATTGGTTATGCATTCACCCTATTCATTTCCAAGACTGGTGATTTGGTTTTCTTCTTTTTTTTTTAATCAAATAACCAATGGTTTATGTATTTTATTATTTTTTTCACAAACCAATCCTAGTTTTATTAGTTACTTTAATTTTTTTAGCTTTCATTGTTATTAATCTCACCTTTGATTTTCACAATTTCCATTTTGATACTTAATTGGAGTTTTTAATTTCTTCTTTTTCTAGCCTTTTAAATATTTCATGCCCAATTACTTGATCTGCTCTTTCTCTATTCTATCGATGTAAGCATTTAGAGAAAGACAATTTCCCTAAGTACTGCTTTGGTTGCATCCCACTATATTTGGTGTGCTGTCTCATTGTTGGCTATCTCTTTAATAAAATTGTTGATTTTTTTCTGTGATTTGTTTTTGACCCCATCTCTTTTTAGGATTAGATTATTTAGTTTTCAGTTAATTTTGAATGTTTCTACATCCTTTATTGAATGTCATTTTTATCACCCTGTGGTCTGTAAGGGTGCATTTAAGACTGTTAGGAGGTGTACATGCAGTTTCCCTGGAGGCATGAGACCCAGAACATGCTGACTCTGCAGTGATAAAGTACATGCCAACCTTGACGCAAGCACTGTGGAGGAGACTCAGACATTCTGTGAGATATGCTGTGTTCCAGGACAAGAGCTCCATTACCTCCTGACTTGTGGCCTTGGGTTTAGCTCAGACTTGGTCCCATGGCAACTTCTGCCTCAGGAGAAGGGGGGCAGAAAGGGGATAAAAGTAGGGAAGCTCAAAGAGGAGTTAGGAGTTAGGATTGCAAAAGAAGCTGCTAAATAAAGTCTTGCTACTCTTTGAATCTCCTGACTCCTGACTCCATTCTTAGAGAACGTGGCTGGCCACATCCTGATGCACACAGAAGTGCCAGGAGAAGTAAGGCCTGGCTGCCCCTGACCCTCAAGGGTAGGATCAAGTGGCACCCAACGTGGGGCGGGAGTTAGGGGGGGGCGGGCGGTGAGGAACGGGACTGTCAGGAAGCCAGATGGAATTCCCTGTAAACTAGAGAAGGTTAGGCGGGAAGATGGGTAACTTTCCCATGATTGAGCCAGAGGAGCCAGAGATTTGGGCAAGGCAGTTTTATAAGGCAGTAAAAGGGTAAGGGGTTACCCTGCTGTTGAAAGATCTTCGCTATTTTATACAAAAAATCTTGGTAGTGTCCCTGTGGATTAGCTCATCAGGGGTGGATGGACAGAGATGGGGCATAGTAGGGTCACAAATGACAATTTATTTGGTAAATTGGGAGCCAGCCAGGAGAGAGAGGAGTGAGGAACTAATGGAAGAGGGACTCCAGCATTTCCCTATTTCTGCCTTTTTTCTACATAATATATTAATGACATGCTTAACATCAAAAATGAAAGTGCCAGGGGTGGCTCGAACCATTCACTGTGATACAGCTCTCTTTGTTGGAAACAGATAAAAAGAATATGATCAAGTAAGTTTTACCTGGGATCAAGCATAATGTCTGATTTCTGCAAACAATCTTTAATAATTTCTGAGTACACTCTTCCTGTCATTTTCTCTGTCTGTTTTGTCTATGTGTCTCTGTGTGAAAGCATGTGAGTGAGTAATCTAACACCCTGTAAGGTTCAATATGCATCTGGACATTTCCTTGGAATGCTGTTATCTCTTTCCCTCCTCCCCCTCTGCTGAATTCAGTCTAGAGAGAGAGAGAAAGAGAGGCAAATATTGTCTTGGTTAGGTTACATGATGGTAAATGCAAGTCAAAGAGTGTAGGAGAAGCGTCACGTCAGACTTAGGAAAAGAAATAAGGGTATGTGTGGTTTGAAAGGGGCTTTAATCCAAGTCCAACAGAAGGATGAGTAAACAGTAGGAAAAGCAAGAAGCAAAGGAAGGAGCAGGGGAGGAAGTGAAGAGAGGCCTGAGCTATTGGCTACTGGAAGGTGTGAACAGTAACCTCCTCCTCTTCATTCCACTCTGGCCAAGTGCAGCGAGGAGAAGGTCATAAGGAACAATAAGGGAATTTTTTCCCTCAGACAAAAGGGTCATACGAACAAGCATTTCCTGCCTCACTTATTAGAAAAATAAATCTGTGTATCAGAAAGAAACTGTAAGTCAAAAGTAAAAAGTGTCACTCCTAATTTGACGAAAATTCAAGTTTCTCCAGCTTTTTATACTTTTGTGCTTCTATGGGCATTCTGACACAATTGAATGCTGATAATGTTTCTGCCACTAACAAACTTATTTCAATCTTTCTGGGATAATTTTTTAAATAATATTAATTACAGGCATACCCCTTATAATAAAGATATTACAACCTAGTTGCAAAAATAAAAAAGGGGGAGTAATTAGCTGTATTAGCTACTGCTTTAAACACCAGCAGTAAAACAGTGTGATGGGTGAATACTCCCCAAAATGAAGGTAATGTAGAATTTATTACTGTGGGGGCGAGGCTGTGCTTATATATTTTCCAGAAGCTGGGGAATGACCAGTGAGGGTGCCAGAAAAGAAACATCAGGGTGTGTACTCTGAATCACCCAGAAAAATGAAAAAGCTCCAGCAGCAGCAGAAGAACTCACAGAGACAGAACATGGGAATAAAGAAGAATAGGTCTCCCAATGCAACCAAAAGCAGATCGAACATTTTTATATCCACCCAAAGAACTGAAAAACCTGTTACCCCAGGATTTGTGTTTCTTGCTGTGATCACTCTGTTTTCTATACAAACCGAACTGGTTCCATCCTGATTTACATTTTGATACACCTACCCTTGTTGCATCACTTGTTTCATATATAACTGTAATTATGACTAAATGTATTTGACCCCCTCAACCCTTCCTTACTTCTACTAATGTAAATCATTTACATTATAAGTATAATATAAGTCCATACTATATTTTATTGGAATGTACCCTGTTTAACTGTACTCTTAAACAATGTATTAGTATTTATGATGTCATACTGTTTGTAGAACCACCCTTTTGACTTTGGACTTCGGGAAAACTGGCACAAAAGTGATTTCTGGACTTTTACTCATGGGACTAATTGCAACTGTATCTTCTATTCTCCTTTTCCAATGTACTTATGGATACACCTGTCTATATATGACTCCTCTGTATGGAATATTGTTTGCATTCATTGTACTCCTGCTCTATGTATATCTAGAAGGGATTTGTACTATTAGTTTGTCTGCTATCATTAATAATTTCAGCCACTGTGTCTTTGTATTTAGATAATAAGTTAAAGTAGATACTTTCAGCAAAATTGGATGCTTTAAAGGAAACTAGAATTTGTGAAAGACAGGCTCGCAGAAACTGAGTTTTGTTGAAGTGTGATTATAGACTTCTTCCTAATTGTGTTATACCCATGAAATATAATAGGTCTAATTATGATTGGCAAAAAATTAAAAATTGTTTGTTAGGGATTTTTAGAAATACCTCCATAGGAGTGGATTTGGCACAATTTGATAAATTGATTTCCCATATTAATGAGGCCTCCCTGGATAAAATTAAGGTGTACAATTGACACGACAAATTTAGGGTTCATTTAAGGAATTAAGTCCTTTGCATTGGCTATATATTGCTTTCACCCTTTCTTCCTCTGGTTACATTGTATCTTCTTGCAACTGATGAGGATCTTCCTGATAAAACTGCTCAAGATATAATTAATTGGCTATCTAAATCAAAAGGATGGTTACAAATGCTAGTACTTAAATCCACCCTAACCTCTTTGTACGTTTCCCCCCCTCATCAACCCTTTCATAAAAATCTGTAGGCGCTCTGCGCTAAACAAGAAAGGGGACAAGTTAGAGGGTGTACATGCAGTTCCCCTGCAGGCATGAGACCCAGAACATGCTGACTCTGCAGTGATAAAGTACATGCCAATCTTGGAGCAAGCACTGTGGAGGAGACTCAGACGTTCTGTGAGATAATGCTGTGTTCCAGGACAAGAGCTCCATTACCTCCTGACTTGTGGCCTTGGGTTTAGCTCAGACTTGGCACAGTGGCAACTTCTGCCTGTAGCAGCAAGCACCCCAAGCGTCCTCAGGGTTTGTTGCCACCACAGGTTCTCGGATCTGCTTTGATAAAGGAAAGCAACTCAAAATGGGTTAACAAGCTTACTTTAATCAGTCAGACATATATTGTTTACCTTGTTCAGGGGAAAAAGGTCAGCACCCCGAACTTCAAAGTATACAGGCAGAATTATCAAGACAGAAACAGATCAGGTAGACAGATTTCAAACTGTCCAGCCATTACATCCATACCCAGTCAACATCTGGGTTTCCACATCTGGGTTTTTCAAAGGCTGTGTTGGGGGGCCTCTGGACAACGGCTTCCCAGAATACAGATCAAATCACAGAACACTTCTCAAAGTGAGCCCCCAAAACAAAGCCTCACATCAGGGCTTCTATAGCCTTCTCTTGGCTCAGAGAATGTAACAACCTTTTGGACCCACTGGCCAATCAAAAAGTATCTACTGAAAAACAAGCCTCCCACCCCAGGCTCCAGGTGCACTTTAGCCTAGGGGCAGGGAAGATCTTCCAAATTTGTATTCCCATTACACTGCCTCAGGAGAAGGGGGGCAGAAGGGGGATAAAAGTAGGGAAGCTCAAAGAGGAGTTAGGAGTTAGGATGTAATTGCAAAAGAAGCTGCTAAATAAAGTCTTGCTACTCTTTGACTCTCCTGACTCCTTTTTAGATAAAAAAAAAAGAGTGGAAAGAGCCACATGTACAAAAATATTGTAAAGGCTTTTTTGGTAGCAGTATTAGTAGTAAAGTGGAAACTTATACGGTGCCCTTAAGTTGGCAGAATGCCTAAACAAATTACATTATATAAATGTAATGGAATATTACTGCAACATAAGAAATTCCTAAATGAAGAGTTTCAGAGAAACCTGTGAAAACAAGTACCAAACATAAAAGTCTGTCAAGTGAATAAAACATTAGAGGTCAGAATCATGAGCAATAACTGGAAGTTATAAAGAGACCAATGATATCAGAAAAAATCTTCTGAAAAATGAGAATTCTCCCAAAGTGCAGTGGGCTCCTGTAATGTCATGCCAAGGAAAGGCAACTTCCCAAGGTTCAGAATGCCAGCATAGGTGCTCTCCATTTTAATCAGTGACAAAGTAAGAACAGAGAAGGTCAAAACATGACATCATTCAAAATACAGCATTTACTAAGGGTGATTAAATAATCTCCAAGTACAACCCCACCCCAGGACCTTCCAATCATTCAATCAATTACAAAGTCCCTGTTCTAAATACTACTCCACCCCTAGGCTGTACCTTCATTTAGTCCACCACAAAGCCCCTCTTCTCAAATGGAGATTAGTTTCCAAACATAAGTAAAGTACCTTCATTTGTTCAATCACAGAGCACAAAAAGGTCAAAAGTTCCTGTGATAGTAATGGCAATTAAAGATTCCCCTGTATTAGCTTGGTTTTCAAATTGATTGTGTTAAAACCCAGAGTTTGTTAATCTCACCTGTGGGATGGGCTTGTTGATGTGAAAAGAAAGTCCTGAATTGGGAGGAGCTGGTGACGTAGATTTGGAGACACAAGAGAGAGGCGGAAGATCTTTTTTGGTAGCAGCACCTCGTGGAGAGAGAGAGACTAAGAGAATTGCTGGTGGCCGCTTTGAATTGCCCTGGACTTTTGAGACCTGCCCCCTGAGCTGCCAAGGACTGAGGAGACATGGCTGTTTTGCTGGTACTTTGTCTGTCTGTTTTGATGTTATTTTGCCAGATTTGTCCACTGGTGAAAGACTGTCCTTTTGTTGAAGAAGTCCTGGAACCTGGCTGTTCGCTAAGAAGGCCTGAGACTGTCCTGCAGACAGAGAGTGAATACTGTCCACTGGTGAGGGACAGTACTGTTGTTGCAGGGGTCTGGAGACTGTCCTGCAGACAGAGTGAATACTGTCCACTGGTGAGGGACAGTGCTGTTGTTGCAGGGGTCTGGGAGCCTTTCTGTTGGTTCAGAAGCCCTGAAGAAGGATTTTCTTGTTGTATGTTTACAGAAATCCTGGGAGAGGGCTTTGCTAATGTGTTCAGGGGTTCTAGGACTGTTCTACAGACAGAGGATAAATTCATGAAGGGACTGGCAATGTATCTTATGGCCTTGCTAAGCCTTGTCTCCCCAGGAACTAAGATTGCTGAGAACTTGCCTGGTGTCAAGATGAAGAAAAGACCTCCATTTGGGTATTAAGTGCTGTGTTTAAACTTGATGTAACTCTGGGGTAGATTCAATTGTGATCCTGGGGGTGGGGAACTTTTGACCTTATTGTGCTCTGTGATTGACAAATGAAGGTACTTTACCTATGTTTGGAAACTAATCTCCATTTGAGAAGAGGGGTTTTGTGGTGGACTTAATTAAGGTATAGCCTAGGGATGGAGTAGTATTTAGAACAGGGACTTTGTAATTGATTGAATGATTGGAAGATCCTGGGGTGGGGTAGTACTTGGAGATTATTTAATCACACTTAGTAAATGCTGTATTTTGAATGATTTCATGTTTTGATCTTCTCTGTTCTGGGTTTGTTACTGAATAAAATAGAGAGCACCTATGCTGGTATTTTGAACCTGGGAAGTTGCCTTTGCTTGGTATTACATTACAGTTCCCCACCCCTGGATCACAATTGAATCTACCCCAGAGTTACATCAAGTTTAAGCACAGCACTTAATACCCAAATGGAGGTCTTTTCTTCATCTTGACACCAGGCAAGTTCTCAGCAATCTTAGTTCCTGGGAAGACAAGGCTTAGCAAGGCCACAAGATACATTGCCAGTCTCTTCATCAATTCATCCTCTGTCTGCAGAACAGTCCTAGAACCCCTGACAACATTAGCAAAACCCTCTCCCAGGATTTCTGTAAACATACAACAAGAAAATCCTTCTTCAGGGCTTCTGAACCAACAGAAAGGTTCCCAGACCCCTGCAACAACAGCACTGTCCTTCACCAGTAGACAGTATTCACTCTCTGTCTGCAGGACAGTCTCAGGAGCTCTTAGCCAACAGCCAGGTTCCAGGACTTCTTCAATAACAGGACTGTCTTTCACCAGTGGACAAATCTGGCAAAACAACATCAAAACAGACAGACAAAGTACCAGCAAAACGGCCGGGTCTCCTCAGTCCTTGGCAGCTCGGGGGGCAGGTCTCAAAAGTCCAGGGCGATTCAAAGTGGCCCTCAGCAATCCTCTCAGTCTCTCTCTGCCTCCAAAGGTGCTGCTTCCAAAAAGTTCTTCTGCCTCTCTCTTGTCTCTCCAAATCTACATCACCAGCTCCTCCCAGTTCAGGACTCTCTTTTCACATCAACAAGTCCATCCCACAGGTGGGATTAACAAACTCTGGGTTTTAATACAATCAATTTGAAAACCAAGCCAATACAGGGGGATCTTTATATTCCATTACTATCACAGCTGCCTTGAAGAAGTTGTGGGTTCCCCAAACTTGAAAGTATTCAAGAAAAGTCTGGATGACCATTTGTCTGTGATGTTACTCTGGGGATTCCTCTCATTTATAGATGGGACAAGATGGCTATTGTGGGTCTCTGTAACTGTCAAGTTTTGTGCAAATTGTGTGAATCAAGGCTGACAAGGAAATCTGAGGACAACATATGATTTTGAAAGTTCTTCACTGGGGCTGAAGCAGACATCTGAGCTGAGCTCTCCCTGGACAATATGAGGATATTTATGTAGCACTGGCAGACTTTAGGCTAATGCAGCAATCCCTTAGTTCCAGTGATAACAGCAATAGGAGGCCGGCCACCTGCCACCTCTAACCTTTCCCTCAAGGTGCTTCACTGCTTTAGCTAGGCTGGCTTGCCTGCCCCAAGGGGAGCAGGTGATGGGGGTGGTTGACTGGCCCCTTGTTCACAGGAAGTTCTTCCCCCAATGATGACTGTGGGTGCTGAACCTGAAACAGGATCAATATTTTGGGAGATGCCCATGTATGGGCTCTTGGGCTCCAGGTGCTGAGCTGTTTCCATCACGGTCTCAGGGGTAGTGGTGGTTGAGATGGTGGTAGTGGGACTTGCCTGTACTACCTGCCTCCTGATTCTCCCTCAGAGGGACTTGCTTCTTCAGGAAAGAACACATGAGGGCGTTAGGGAATGGAAAATGCCCCCATCTTCAAAAAGGGAAGGGAATGGAATCTTCAAATTGTAGTTAAATGAACTTCAGGCATGATTTCTGGGAAATGTTCTAGATTGTATTTGTAGGGAGACTGGGGTTTTCAGTGGCCAAAGTATAGCACCAAAGCATCTTTGCTGTGGACAGACATGTATAATAAGGACAGAATTGGAGGTGAGGTGGAGGGAGAACACTGACCTTGATTACTCAGAATACTTTTTGTTATGACTTAAATTCATTAGCAACTAATCCAGAACTTCCAAGTGTGTCAGGCTGTCAACTCTAAGTTAGATAATTAACTCTAAAAAAAAAAACTTTACCTGGAATCTAAACAATGAGGTAGATATGGAGATATCTAATGCTACCTGGGGACACTGCCTATATTTCTTCTGGGAAGGGGAGATGTAGTGGCTGTGACTTGACTATCAGCCTTCCCTTATCCTGCAGGCAGTAGGAGGGGGAAAGGGTTACGAAAGGGGGGGTGTTAGAAGGGAGGGAAGAAGTAAGGGGGAAGGGGAGGAAAAGGGAAGGGGGCTGATAAGGGAATACTGGGGGAGGTGGTGGTCAAAAGGAAAACTATTAAGGATGGGAAGGGAGAAGGGGAGAAAAATATAAGCATAAACAGAGGAGGGAATAGGATGGAGGGAAAGAAACAGATAATAATCATAACTGTGAATGTGAATGGAATGAACTCTCCCATAAAACAGAGGCAGATAGCAGAATGGATTAAAAACCATAATCTTACAATATGCTATTTACAAGAAACACATCTCAAACAGAGGGATACACACAGGTAAAGGTAAAAGGCTGGAGTAAAATATATCATGCCTCAGCTAAAGTAAAAAAAGCAGGAGTAGCAATCCTTATCTCAGATAAAGCAAAAGCAAAAATTGACCTAATTAAAAGAGATAAAGAAGGAAACTATATCCTGCTAAAAGGCACCATCAAGAATGAAGCAATATCATTATTTAACATATATGCACCAAGTGGTATAGCATCCAAATTCCTAGAGGAGAAGGTAAAGAATTAGAGGAAGAAATAGATAGCAAAACTATACTAGTGGGAGACCTTAATCTCCCCCTCTCTGAACTTGATAAATCCAACCTCAAAATAAACAAGAAGTTAAGGAGGTGAACAGAATTTTAGAGAGGATAGGTATGTGTAAGGGTTATGGGATTTAAAGATCTTCCATGCCCCGTTGGACTTGCTGACGTAGCAGGAAGGGGCAGAGCAAGAGGAAACGGAAGCCAAACTAGAGTTCCTGTGGTGGAGCAGTGTGCCAAGGGGCTGGTGCAGTACAAGCAGGTTGGAGCCATCACCAGAATTATCAGAAGAGGTCTGAATTGCCCCTCCACAACTATCCCCCTCTGTGTACTCTTCTTGTGTGATTACTGGGGAATCTCATTCCCTACCCCTACCCCACCAATGGGGACCTATGTAGGGGAGAGTGTGCTCTGTGAATATTGTGGGGGAATGATCTATTGCAGACTCTACTCTGCTGTTTCATTCAAAGCCTTTACTTTCAGCAATTTGTGCCCTTTGATTGACTAGACAAAAATGGAGGCTCCTGAGCTCTCATTTGGTGTCTGTGAACACACGGAGCACCTTGAAGGTGGGGCAGGTATTCTGGGGACCTTAAATGGGAGAAGAGGTGCCACAGGTGCTTCATGTTATTAAAGAGATGGCCAGTGAACATCTAGGAAAGGGAACAGGGAAGAGAAAAAATCAGTCTAACTTCACTGAAAATAGGCCAAGCCAGACTAACCCATTTCCATCTTTGACAGAGCTGCTAAAATGGTGAACCAGGAGGACCCAGTAGCGCTACTTTACCTAGATTCATGCAAAATATTTGATAAACGATTTAGTGTTCTGTTTGTAGAAATAACGTGGAGATGTGGCCCAGAAGACAGTGAAATTAGACCTGCAGTTGGTTGAATGACTAGGGCATAAGGGTTCCATGTCACCTGGAAGGGGGTCTCTAGCAGAGAGCCCAAAAGGTTTATCATTGGCCCTTTGCTGTTTAACATTTTTATTAGTGACTTTGACATAAAGGATAGATGGCATCTTTATCACATTTGCAGAAGACCCAGAACTGGATGGCAGAGTCAAGATCCCAAAAGACCTCGATGGGCTAAAGAATTGTGCCAAATCTAATAACATGAAGTTTAATTGGGACAGATACAAAGTCTTGCACTTGGATTTAAGGAGTCAACTTTACAAGTATAAGATAGAGAGAAGCACAGTTCTGTTTAGATTTGTTTAGCACAGATTTGTTTGCTAAAAGATTTGGGGAATTTGGAGGACTGCAAGTTCAATATGAGGCAGAAGTATGATATCCCAATATCAAACCACAGCTGGAATCTTGGTCTGCATTCATGGAAGCCAGACTTCTAAGAAGGAGGAGGCAATAGGCCATCCACGCTCTATATGGCGACTTTGCTCTCCCTCTCCAGCTGCTAGTGCCTTTTCCCTGAAATTACTTTGTTTTTGCTTTCTGTATAATTTGTATTGCAAAATTAGTATATTTTGCACATACACAGACACAAAGATACAGAAACAGATCCACACTCACAAACATGTGAGTATGTGTGTATAATTTGTCATCCATTATAGAATATATGCTCCTCAAAGGAAGAGATTGGTTGATGTTTTAGTATCCCTAGTGCCTGGCACAGTGTCTGGTAAATAGTTGGTGCTTAATAAATGCTTACTGCTTTAGTTGTTTGATATTTAGGGTCAGCAAGGCTTTTCAGTATTCATCAAATAATGTCATAGACATGACAGTTTCCCATTGAGTATGTTTGGGCTTGGCAGGGATAATATTATACCTGGATATAGAACTTGGCTAAGATATTTGGGGGCATTTTCCATACCTTGGTGGTAGAGGGACACCTAATAATCTTTAGGTCATCTAATACCCAACAATCTCTCTTTTTCTCCACTGTCCCTCTCAAACCACTCTCTCTTTTCAGTCATATTCTCAAGTATATTGCTCTGATTCCCAAGGTCCCTACTCTTCCACATTCACTTACTTCTCTTGACCTAACATCTTTTGCAAACAGGCACCTGGATTGTATCTGATTGCAGTCTGTGACTCCCATATGCTCCTGTGTGCACAGCACCGAGGCCATCCCCTCAAGGTAGTCATTGACATCCCAGCCTTGAGGAACTTCCTCAGTCCAGCTCCACTGCCCCTCCCTGGAAGCAACTACTTCCCCTAGCATTTCTTGCACAGGACTGTAGATGTGGAGGAAATCTTCCTAATCCTTTCAATTGCTCAACAAATGTTGTTCCACTTCCAGTAAATTTGCTCTGGGTCACAAGAGCTCAGCTGCATGGAGCTGTCCACTGCAAAGTGCTGACTTGACTTGAGGTTCTCATCCTCCCAATTCCTCTTATCCAGCTTACTAAAAATATTCCCCTCCTATGGAGCCCTCCGTGACCTTCTAGGGAAGGCAGTCAGGGTTGCTCTAGAGGTACAGGTGTGTCCATTGAAACTCCTCAACTGAGTTGGGTGGAAGGGGATGACAGATGGACTAATCTCTCTGTACAATATGCTGGGTCCCTTCTACTACATCAGATAGCACCATCACTGCTGCTTTAAAAATCAGGTTCTACCATTTCCTTATGTTCCCAACTGGGCCCATGTCACACTGGGTAGATCACTCTCACTGTTACTGCAGGAATTTGCTTTGTGTACACACAAGCTTGAGATATGAATCATGAATAAAAGTGACAAAACTTTCACTTCTGGGGTGATCCTAAGTAGGAGGGTGATAGTGTGTTCATTTTCTAAATGAAATGGAATGAGATACCATATGTAAATCCCTTTCTACTGCTCTCATTATTGAATTGGGGTGAAAGCTCTTGAATATGTACAATCTAAGCATGGAAGGTCCAGGGTGCTTGGAGGGCTTTGTGTGTGATTTTGATAGACCCAGTCACAGCGTTCCCACAGTGAGACCTTTGAAAATGATCATTTTCCCACTGCTTCCCCCAGACCTGTGCCTGCCTTAATGCTGAGCAGCACAGATTCCTTTTTCCAGATGGCGTTCCCATTTCAGCAGGGCTGGCATCTGCTGCACCTTTGGGATCTTTGCCAGGTGTATGCATGGAGATAAAGTGTGAGGCATTTGAAAGGGTAAACTCCAGAGAGTGGAACTTGATGTGTCATTCTTGGCAATCTCTGCCATTGGCAAGAGCCCCAGTCCTGCTATAGGGGTGCAGTATAACAATGGAGATACTTCTGTACATACTTGTATGTTGACTTTGTGTGTACTCTGGTCTTTGGGTATCCATAGTGATAACAGTAATTCAACCTATAACTGAAAAACATAGACAGAGGTCACAGGATCAATTGAATAAGAAGAGATGATATCTAAAAAAAAAGTTAAGAGGTGAGAGAGGAATATAATGAGAGAAAGAGAAAGGGAGAGATAGACTAGGGTAAATTATCTCCTATAAAAGAGGCAACAGAAAACTGTTACAATGGAGGGGAACAGGGGTGGTTAGGAGCACCAGCCCTGGAGTCAGGAGGACCTGAGTTCAAATCCAGCCTCAGACACTTAATAAACACACACACAAAAAAACTAGCCATGTGACTTAACCCCAATTGCCCTCCAAAAAGCAAACAAAAACAAAAAAAAATGGAGGGGGAAGAACAGGAAAGTGAAAGGGAATGGGTCAAACTTACTCTCAGTGAATTTGGCTTAAGGAGGGAATAACTGAGACATACTCATTTGGATATATTACCCTACAAGAAAGTAGGAGGGAAGGGGACAAGAGGGGGATGATAGAAAGGAGGGCAGATTGGGGGAGAGCATAGTTAGATGCACATATTTTGAAAAGGGACAGGGTCAGAGTAGAAAACAGAATAAGTGGAGGGCAGGATAGGATGGTGGGAAATATAGTCTTTCACAGTATATCCACTATGGAAATGTTTTACATAACTACACATGTACAACCTATATAGAATTGCTTATGTTCCCGGGGCAGGGGGTGAGGAGGGAAGAAGGGAAAGAATCTGGAAATTAAAGTTTTAAAAACATGTTTAAAAAAAATCTTTTTTACATGCAACTGGGAAATAAGATATACAGGCAATGGGGTATAGAAATCCATCTTGCCCTACTAGAAAGTTTCAGGGGGGATGGGGGAGAATATAAGAGAAAGCAGATTGGGGGAAGGGGCATTCAGTATGCTTACCATCTTGGGGTGGTTGGTAGGGGAAAGATGGGGAAATTTTTGTAACTCAAAATCTTGTGGAAATGAAGGTTGAAAACTAAAAATAAATTTAAAAAAAAATGGCTATCATGAATGATAGTGATAATAATAAACACTTCTGTGGGGTTTGAAAACCACTTTGAAAACATGTCATGTGAACCTTATAACCAACCATCCTAGGTTTTATTATCAGCCCCATCTTACAGATATGAAAA
This sequence comes from Petaurus breviceps papuanus, assembly GCF_028583685.1. NCBI lineage: Eukaryota > Metazoa > Chordata > Mammalia > Diprotodontia > Petauridae > Petaurus > Petaurus breviceps. The sequence goes on from NW_027187223.1 coordinate 21,656, forward strand.
TTGAGGTAGAGAGAGTTTAAGTGTCTTGCATGTGGTCACACAGTGAGTAAGGCAGAACTTCAGTCTAGGGCTGTGACTCCCATTCCAGGTGTCTCTCCACTGTGCCAGTTCACTAGTGGCAGGATAGCTGGTGCTGGAGAGAGCAAAGCCCCAGATCTGAAATAGTGCTAGAAAGAAATTTAATAAGTCTCCTTCTAGAGGCCCCTGAGCCAGAAAGGAGGGTGTGGCTCCCTCTTGTTCAGGCTCTTGAAGGTTTATAAGCAGGGTACCCACACATAAAGAGCTGGGGCAGACGTGCTGCCTCCCTGGGTGCCCCATTCCCCGCCCCCATCACCCCTAACCCAGCCTCATCTTTGTCTCCTCCTGCCTGGAGAAAGGAGACTGAGCTCCCCTTCTTCCTTTGCTCTGGGGGTTGTGAGGAATCCAAGTCCCATCCAAGGGCTGGTGCTTTGCAGAGGCTGCTGCAGCTACTGTGCTCTTACTTCCGTTTTGTGGAGCCCAGGACAGCCCCTCAACCTCCTCCTTCCCCCTCTTTGTCCTCTCAATCTCAGTTTCCATAAAGGGGCTGACCCTCAACAACCCCAAGCTGAGTTCATCTGCTGCCCCCCACGCCCAGCCCCAGCAGCCTGCCCTTAGGAACCTGGGACCCTGGTCAGCCCCAGGCCCACTTCCAAGTGGAGGGTGCACCTGCGACCCCCTCTCCTTAGCCAGTTTTGGTGATGAGGGTTGAGAGAAACGACTTGGGGGGGAGGGCTACCCACTGCTCTGGGTCTGATGTCAGAGACTCCCTCCCCTCCCTCCTCCTTTCTCCCTCAGCTCTGGGAGGAGACAAGACCCTTCCCGCAGTGACATCCCAGTGCCCACCCTCTCCCACCCTCTATTAAACGTGAGTGTCCTTTGTCTGGAGGAGGATGCCAGAGGAGTGAGCTGGCGGAGGTATGCATGCCCCTCACCCACTTCCCTTCCAATTCCCTTCAACACCCTGCTCCCTTCTCTCTGTTACCTCCCATCTTCCCCCCATCTTCCAATCTGACTGATCCTGAGGTTCCTGCTAGTGTCTAAGTGACTGGGATAGAGGTAAGTGACCCCTCCCTGCTCCTGCCTCTGCCCCTCCCTTTCTTCTTCTCTTTTGTCCCCCCAACCTTTTCATGAAGCCAAGCCCCCCATCCCCATTTGGCTTCAGTAAGTGCCCAGGAAGATGTGCATAAGGGTGGGTGGACGGTCCTAGGAGTGTCAATATCTTTGTTTAAGCATGTGTTGTGTATTTAGGTAGGATCATCTGTGTGTGTGTGTTTCTGTATGTGTCTATGTTGATGTGTGGATGTATGGGAGTGGTGTTCAGGGGCGAACCTGTATGAGCCTGCTCCCCCAAGGCTGCTCCTACCTAGGTCTGCCTAGGCCTTTGTCTGGAAGTCTGGGGCTTGGAGGGGTCCTGGGGTTGGGTGGGGTGCTGTGGAGGCCAGGAGGGAATAGCCTTTAGGGATACTACCTCCCTCCCCTCCTCAGGTACACATGTTCATGTCTCTCCATCCCCTCCTCTCATTTTTGTCTTGACCTTGACCTTGGGGCTTGGGAGAGAGGAGACAGTATAGAAACCCTTCCTCTCCTCTTCTCCAGGGCATCTCTTTTGTTTGGTGCCCTTTAATTTAATAGTGCATTTGTTTTTTGTTGTAGTTTCTTCAACCAGAACCTGGTGAAAGGGACGTTTCCAGGTACTTTGTTGTGGAACAGAAAGAGGGGCCTATCCCTGAACCTGCTGATCTCTATGTTTGACTGAAAGAAAAGGGTTGTTTTAATGTGTACTTCTCTCATTATGAGGGATTTGGAGCATTTTGTCATTAGGGCTGTTGATATCTTGGAACTCTTCCTTTGAAAACTTCCTATTCCTTTGACCTACTGGAGAATGGAGCTTAGTACTGGAATCAGTTCCTTCTATATGTTGCATATGCACCAGTCCTTAGAGAACTTTACTGCAGAGATATTTTTCCTCACTTAACTTTTACACTTCTCATTTTAACTATATTTGATCGTTTTGTGCAAAAACATTTCAACTTTACGCAAAATCATTCATTTTATTTTCTCTGATTCTCTCCGTTGCTTGTTCTGTCATACCTTCTTCCCCATCCATCCATGTGAAAAGCAATTTCTTCCTTGTTCTTCTAATTTGCTATTGATTCCCATTTTACACCTAATTCATATATCCATTTGTAGTTTAATTTGAGAGGTAGGAAGAGGTGTTGATGACCTATCAAATTTCTGGCAAACTGCTTTTCCCTTATCCTGTCTGTGATTTTTAGTCAAATAGTGTCTCCTCCCTGCCTCCACTCCCCTGCAACTTCTGTCTTTGGATTTATTAGGCACTCTTTTATTTTATTTATTTGCTTCTGTACATTGCATATCTAATCTTTTCTACTGATCAACCTTACAATACTTAACAAGTTCAAATTGTTTTCTTGACAGGTAGTTATTCTATGGGGTCTGAAGTCAGAAAGACTCATCTCGAGTTCAAACCTGGCCTCAGACACTTACCAGCTGTGTGATCCTTGGCAAGTCAGTTAACCCCTGTGCACCTCAGTTCCTCATGTCAGATTAACTGCAGAAGGAAATGGCCAACTACTCCAGTATCTTTGCCAAGAAAACCCCAAATGGGATCAGGAAAAGTCAAACAGGACTAAACAACAATTGTTTTAATAATCACTGATCTGTAGCATGTTTTGTCATCTGCTACTGATAATTACTAACCCCAAACCCATTTCTTTCCTCCTTCAACCCCATCATTTCCCTTGAGATGTTTGACATGTTAAAAATTATTGTATTGTTTTCTGTTTCTTACATCATCAGTGTATCCCATATCCCTCACTCTCCTCATCCTTCAGAGCCACGTCATGTAACAAATTGTATTTTTGTTTTAGGGAAGAAAAGAAAAACCAGCACAACGGATCAGTGCATTCAGGAAAAGGTGTGCAATGTGTGATAGCTGTGGACCTCTCACCTCCTGGACTGGGTCGGGTGATGTCGTCTTCTCATGGACCTTTTTAGGTCCACTTGATCTTTGACATTTTGTTCAACGTACTTTTAATTTTGTATGTCATTCTTTCTATTTAAATTGTTGTAATTACTGTGTATATACTCTTTTCTTGTCTCTGCTTAATTCACTTTGCATCAGTTAACAAAGGTCTTTCCCTACTTCTCCGTGCTCATCACACACATTACTGCTTGCATCATGGTAGCCGTATTCCATGACGTTCATGATCCATGCCTTGTTTAACCATTCCCCAGTTGATGAACCTCTACTTTGTTTCCTATTCCTAGCTGTCACAAAAAGTGTTGTTAGAAACATTTTGGAGTCTATGGGGCCTTTTTTCTTATTGATGGCTTCCTTGGGGCATAATGGAGTTCTTGTTTTAAAGGCTTTGGACATTTTTGTTCATTTCTTTGCCTAATTCCTGATTACTTTCCAAAATGAATGTGTCATTTTGCAGCTCTACCAAAAATGTATCAGTGTGTGTATATTCCCACAGCCTTGTCTAGGTATGAAAACCACAATTGTGACATAAGAGGGATTCAAAACTCTCCTTTACCTATTGTTTCAAATAGTTTTTATAGTATTGTGATGAAATGTTTTCTAAATGCTTGGTAGAATGCCTTTCAAATCCATCTGGTCCTGGGGATTGTTTCCTAGGGAACTCTTTTATGCCTTGTTCAATGTCTTCTTTTAAGGTAGGATTATTTAAGTCTTGTATTTGCTCTTCTGTTAACATGGGCAGTTTATATTTTTGCAAGTATTCTTCTGTTCCATGTAGATTGTCAGTTTTACTGGCATATGACTGAGCAAAGATAACTCCTAAGAATTGCTTTAATTTCATTGGTTGTACATTCACCCTATCCTTTTTGAGACTGGTCATTTGGTTTTTGTCTTTCTTTTTGTTAGTCAAACTAAATAATCATTTATCTCTTTTATCAATATTTTGATAAACCCACCACCTACTTTTACTTATTAGTTTGACTTTTTAAAAGTTTTCTTAATCTCATCTTTGTTTTAATTATTTCTATTTTGATATTTAATTGGATATTTTTCATTTGTTCTTTTTCTACTTTTTAAAGTTTCATGCCCAATTCCTTGATATGCTCCTTCTCTGTTTTATTGATGTAAACATTTAGAGATTGAAATTTTCCCCTAAATACTGCTTTGGCTGCATCCCACAAATTTTGGTGTGTGGACTCATTGTAATTCTCTTTAATTAAATTATTGCTTGATTCTATGATTTGTTCTTGGACCCATTCTTTCTTTAGGACTAAGTTATTTAGTTTCCAATTAATTTTTAATCTATACTTCTACATCTTGATAATTTATATTGCATTGTGGTCTGTAAAAGCTGCATTTAATATTTGTGTTTTTTATCCATTTGATTATGTGGTTTTTATGAGCCAATATTTTTTTTAAGCAATCGGGGTTAAGTAACTTGCTCAAGGTTACACAGCCAGTTATTTCTGGGTGTGATGCTGAGTATCTGAGCCCGGATTTGATCTAGGTCATCCTGACACTGGAGCCAGTGCTCTTACTCGCTGAGCCACCTGGCCTCCCCTAAGCAATTGGGGTTAAGTAACTTGCTCAAGGTTACATGGCCAGGTGTTTCTGGGTGGGTGCTAAGTGTCTGAGCCCAGGATTCAATCTCCAAGTCTTCTCAACACTGGAGCCGGTTCTCTTACTCGCTGTGCTACCTGGCCCCCCCTGTGAGCCAATATTTGATCATTTTTTGTGAAGGTGCCACATATAATTGAGAAAAAGTTTGATTTCTTTTTATTTCCAGTCAGTTTTCTTCAGAGTTCTATCATATCTAACTTGTCTAATATTCTCTTTCTCTCCTTACCATCTTTTTGATTTATTTTGTGCATAGATCTGCCTAATTCTAGGGGAGGAAAGTGGGGGTCACCCCTTAGTATTGTTTTACTGTCTATTTCCTTCTGTAAATCATTTAACTTTTTCTTTAAGAAGTTGGATGCTCTACCATTCGGTACATATTTGGTGAGTCCTGATATTATATCATTGTGCATGATACCTTTTAGCAAGATATAGTTTCCTTACTTATCTTTTTGAATTAGAACTATTTCAGTTTTTGGTTTGTCAAAGCTAGTTCTGGGGGTTTGAAAATTTTTGGTGGTTCCAAAGTGAATTGATTTGGTGAGAAGTTTGGTCACTCATTTACTGGCCTGTGCTCTGGTCTTTACCCAGGAAAAACCTCTAATCCCTCGGGACTGCAATTGATACAGCCCTACAGGGTCCCTGCTCCCTTTTGACCAGAAGTAATACTGCCCCTCAAGGCACCTGTTCCTTTGTTATTGCAAATGATACTGCTTCTCACGGTCCCTGCTCCCTCTTGCCAGAAAGTGCTAGCTTCTGCCCTTTAACTGTGACCCAGAAGTCTGTAGTGACAATGCAATATTGACAGCTCCCATGATCATGATAAAGACCATGAGTATAAATATCACATAACATGTCTTTCTTTATCTTCTCAGCACTTACTTAGCAATGTGCTTGTCACATAGAAAATGCCTAATGTATATTCACTGAATGACTATCCTAGATCATATTCTCAGTGATAGGAAGGGACTGGTTGCTAGAATGGAAATGCTAGGAATGCTGGGAGGAAATGATCCCTTAATCCTAGAGTCTGTGATAAAGGAGAGGCAATCTGGGCATAGTCTAAGAAGCCAAAGGACCTGGTTTTTTAGTGTTCCAGATATCCAAAGACCATAACTACTGGCAGTGAGGATTTACTTTTTGCCAAAAACTTTTGAGAACAACAAAAATCAGTATGGCACAGATTAGGTATAGACCAACATCTCACAACATAAACCAACATAAGCTCCAAATGATGTATGACTTATACAGAAAGGCAGATTTATAAACAAATTCCAGAATTGAGAAATTACCTTCCTTGTCTATATATAAAGGAAGCATTGAAGAACAAAGAGATAGAGAGGATCCCAGTAAGTAAAAATGGTCATTCAAATTAAATTCATCTAAAATAAGTTCAATGTTTTTGTAAAAAGTAAAGAAAAAGAGTGAAAAGGGAAAAAAATGAATGCCACTAAAACTAGAAAAATAACTGGTAAATGGGAAAAAATCTTTGCCGAAAGTTTCTCTGATATTTAAAGTATATAGAGAAGCAATTCTTATTTACAAACATAAGAGGAATTTTCCAACTAATAAATGGGCAAAGAATATAAACAAGTAGTTTTCATAGGAAGAAATGTAAGCTATCTATAAACATATGAAACAAGGCTGAAAATTAATAATGATTAGCAAAATGCAAATCAAAGCAACTTTGATGTTCTCCTTCATAACCTTCTCTGCTCTACATGAATCTGTAGCAAACATAGAAATTGAGAGGAATGACACACCCCCTGAGCCAAAGCAACAGTTGGTACAGTCCACTGTAAAATGGAATGAGGGATATGATGTATTAACTGAGGAACAAAAGAGACATGCATGGTTTACTGATGGGACAGCAAAATATTTGGGCTAAAAAAGACATTGGAAAGCAGTGGCCTATAACCCATGTACTAGAAGGACTTTGGAAAGTACTGGGATAGGTGCAAGTAGCCAATATGCTGAACTTATGGCAGTATATCAAGCCATCAAAATAGAACAAGGAGGACAGTGTCATATATTCACTGATACATGGGCGGTAGCTAATGGGTTGGCTACATGGATGCCCATGTGGAAAAATGAAAATTGAGAAATTCATGGCAAACAAGTCTGGGGCAAAGAATTATGGGAAGATATCTGGAACATGTCTTTGGTCACTGACTTGTCAGTTTTTCATGTAGATGCTCACGTGGCCCCCACCACACCAGAATGTGAATACAATGCTCATGCTGATCGACTGGCAAAGATTGCTACGGAACATATTGTCCCTACTTTGACAACAACTGATGATCCGGTATTGGCAAAATGGGTCCACCAAACAGCAGGCCATTTGGGGGTCCAGGCCACACACCAGTGGGCACAAGATCGAGGTATTAGTATCTCTCATTCACTGTTAAAACAGATAGCAGAAGAATGGTCATATATGTCAATTGGAAAAGGAGCGAACTGTTCCTCGGGTAGTAACTGGAGAGATAGCAAGAGGAAAAGTCCCAGCCCAAATCTGGCAAATAGATTATATTGTTCCACTACCACTGGATAAATGTAATGTAATGCCAAGGAAAGGCAACTTCCCAAGGTTCAAAATACCAGCATAGGTGCTCTCCATTTTATTCAGTGACAAACCAAGAACAGAGAAGATCAAAACATGACGTCATTCAAAATACAGCATTTACTAAGTGTGATTAAATAATCTCCAAGGACTACCCCACCCCAGGACCTTCCAATCATTCAATCAATTACAAAGTCCCTGTTCTAAATACTACTCCACCCCTAGGCTGTACCTTCATTTAGTCCACCACAAAGTCCCTCTTCTCAAATGGAGATTAGTTTCCAGCCATAAGTAAAGTACCTTCATTTGTTCAATCACAGAGCACAAAAAGGTCAAAAGTTCCCCACCCCTGGATCACAATTGAATCTACCCCAGAGTTATATCAAGTTTAAGCACAGCACTTAATACCCAAATAGAGGTCTTTTCTTCATCTTGACAAGAGGCAAGTTCTCAGCAATCTTAGTTCCTGGGCAGACAAGGCTTAGCAAGGCCACAAGATACATTGCCAGTCCCTTCATTAATTCATCCTCTGTCTGTAGAACAGTCCTAGAACCCCTGAAAACATTAGCAAAACCCTCTCCCAGGATTTCTGTAAACATACAACAAGAAAATCCGTCTTCAGGGCTTCTGAACCAACAGAAAGGTTCCCAGACCCCTGCAACAACAGCACTGTCCTTCACCAGTGGACAGTATTCACTCTGTGTGCAGGACAGTCTCCAGACCCCTGCAACAACAGCACTGTCCTTCACCAGTGGACAGTATTCACTCTCTGTCTGCAGGACAGTCTCAGTAGCTCTGAACCAACAGAAAGGTTCCCAGACCCCTGCAACAACAGCACTGTCCTTCACCAGTGTACAGTATTCACTCTGTCTGCAGGACAGTCTCAGGAGCTCTTAGCCAACAGCCAGGTTCCAGGACTTTTTCAACAAAAGGACTGTCTTTCACCAGTGGACAAATCTGGCAAAACAACATCAAAACAGACAGACAAAGTACCAGCAAAACAGCCATGTCTCCTCAGTCCTTGGCAGCTCAGGGGGCAGGTCTCAAAAGTCCAGGGCAATTCAAAGTGGCCCTCAGCAATTCTCTCAGTCTCTCTCTGCCTCCACGAGGTGCTGCCTCCAAAAAGTTCTTCTGCCTCTCTCTTGTCTCTCCAAAATCTACGTCACCAGCTCCTCCCAGTTCAGGACTCTCTTTTCACATCAACAAGTCCATCCCACAGGTGGGATTAACAAGCTCTGGGTTTTAACACAATCAATTTGAAAACCAAGCCAATACAGCAGAATCTTTCTATTCCATTACTATCACAATAAAGGATGCAGATTTATATGTACTTGTGTTGACACCTATTCAGGTGTACTAGTAGCTTGTCCTTATAAGAGTGCAACCCAGAAAAACACTTGTAAAACTCTAGATCTCATAAGTCTATATTATGTAACCCCAATGCAGATTCAAAGTGACAATGGGTCACTTTTCAAAGGCAATGAAATGAAGAAGTATTGTATACTAAACAATATAGAATGGATATATCATATTCCATATTATCCAGAAGCATCTGGGTTAATTGAAAGAATGAATGGATTACTGAAAGGACAGTTGAGGAAGTTAAGTTCCAATAATTCATATCAACATTGGAAGGATAATTTGTTCATGGCTTTGCGTAATTTGAATAATAGACCATTTGGAGGAAATACACCTCTAGCCAGAATGATGACCCCCAATCTGCAAATTAGAAAACAACAAACACATAAGATCCCAAATATTGAGTATTGGACCTTGAGGCCAGATGTCCCAGCACTGTACCCAGGACCACCTGGTTCGGTGGGGTATGATTTACATTGTTTAGAGGACTTTTGGTTGGACAGAAAAGAAATAAGAAAAATCTCCACTGGGATATGCATAAGAATCCCTAAAAATCACTTTGGACAGATTTTACCCAAATCAGGATTAGCAGCTCAAGGAATACATGTATTGGCTGGAGTAATAGATTCTAATTATCAAGGAGAAGTTGTTGTAACATTCCATAATTTAGGTGAAAGGCCCATACAGATTCACAAAAATGATAGGATAGTTCAAGTGATTATCGTTCCTTGTAAAACAATACCACTTGTAAAAACTGACCCTCCTTCCAAAATAACTGTCAGAGGAACTGAAGGATTTGGATATACTGATAGAATAAAATCAGGAGCTAAAATATGGGTAAAACAGAAGCCAGATGATGTTCCAAAGGCTGCAGAGATTATAGCACATGGGAGGGATAACACTGTAACTATTGTTTATTCTGGAGAAGATGATTACAAAATTGTACCCTTAAATCATTTATTCTACCGTGAGTGAGGCTACAATAGTCTGGTTATTGTCTCTTTGCTTCTTCTTGATTTTTTGTTTGTTCACCTTGTTTGTTAGATTTGTTTCCACAGGCTTGGTACCCTCCATCTGTAGATGCCTGATAGCTTAAGCTGGATGTCACCCCCTGTCTGCAACTGTGAAGTGTCACCCTTGGACCTGGCATCAAGCATATTAAGAACTGACCTCTCAAATGGGACCCCTTAGGACAGGGACAGCTCTACATCCGATTTCAGCAGCAAGTAGCCATGGAGGAAGAGACCTTCACCCCTTACCACAAGATTTTGGGGCCCCATTTGTTCGGGGTGGGGGGGAATGATGGGGAGCTTGTGCTCAAGCCCCACCCTAAAATATGGTTTTCTGTGTTTATTGTGTGTTATTTGACACCAGTTATTCCTACTGTATTTTTGCCAAGTAAGGGACATGAAAGATCTTGGGGCCGAATGTAAGGGTTATGGGATTTAAAGATCTTCCATGCCCCATTGTACTTGCTGACGTAGCAGGAAGGGGCGGAGCAAGAGGAAGCGGAAGCCAAGCTAGAGTTCCTGCGGTGGCGGCGACGGCCGCAGCAGCAGCAGAGGCAGCGGCAGCGCAAAGCCCTTTTTGAGTCAGCCAGAATTTCTGCTAAGGACTCCTGCTGAGGACTGCCAGGGGCCGGAGCTGCTGGGAGCACGCTTCCTGGACGCTGGGTGGTTGCTGTGAGTGGGGAGAGGAGGACCTTTGCCTGAGGTAGCCTGTTCTGTATTAAAGGTTTGAGAATGTGGGTGCTTTCTACTTAATCTACCTGTGCCAATTTCATATCTACTCTTTTTTTTAATTGTCTTTTTTATTTTTTTTATACACACACACACACACACATATATATATATATATATATGTATATATTTGAATATTTGATTTTAAAACTTTCAAATCCAGATTCATTCCCTTCCCCCCCTGCCACCCATCCCCACTGGGGAGACAAGCAGTTCAGTATAGGTTGTACATGTGCGGCTAATGCAAAACAATAACGTAGTAGATGTATTGTAAAAGACTGACTGTATTTCCCTCCCTCCTATCCCACCTCCCACTTGTTCTATTCTCTACTTTGATCTTGTCCCTTTTCAAAAGTGGGTGCTTCCAACTTCCCTCCCCCCCAACCTGCCCTCCCTTCCATCATCCGCCCTCATATCCCCTTCCCCACTATTCTCCTGGAGGGTGAGATCCCCTATTTAGTGTGTATTTCCCTCCCACCTCAAGCCAGATTCAATAGGAATAAGGTTGACCTATTCCCTTTTGCCTTCCTATTCTTCCCCTCCATTGTAACCATTTCCCCTTGCCTCTTCTGTATGAGATAGTTTGCCCCACTCTATCTCTCCCCATCTCCTCTCATTATATTCCTCTCACCTCTTAATTTCACCTTTTAAGTATCATCCCTTCCTGTTAAATTGGTACCGTGCCCTCTATCTATGTATATCTGTAAAAGTATATACACACATTCACATATGTATTCATGTGCCTGCATACCCTCATATAAAGACATATATATCTCTAATCCCTTCAACTACTGAGAAAAGTTTCATAAGTTACAATTATTGTTTTTCCATGTAGGAATGTTAATAGTTCAACTTTGGCCAGGTGGCTCAGCGAGCAAGAGCACCGGCTCCAGTGCTGGGACGACCCAGATCAAATCCAGGCCCAGACACTCAGCACCACACCCAGAAACAACAACTGTCCATGCAACCCCGAGCAAGTCACCCAACCCCAAGTGCTTAAAAAAAAAATAGTTCAACTTTGATAGGTTCCTTATGATTTCTTTTCCCTGTTTACCTTCTCATGTTTCTCTTGCTTCTTGTATCTAAATGTCAAATTTTCTATTCAACTCTGGTTTTTTCAGTAAGAATGCTTGAAAGTCCTCTATTCCACTGAATGAACATATTTTCCCCTGAAACATGATACTCAGTTTGGCTGGGTAGGTGACTCTTGGTTTTAATCCCAGCTCCTGTGCCCTCCGGAATATCATATTCCAGGCCCTTCGATCCCTAAGTGTAGAAGCTGCCAGATCCTGGGTTATCCTGATTGTGTTTCCACAATATTCAAATTTTTTCTTCCTGGCTGCTTGTAATATTCTCTCCTTAATCTGGGAATTTAGGAACCTGACTATAATATTCCTAGGAGTTTTCTTTTTGGGATCTTTTTCAGGAGGTGATCGGTGGATTCTTTCAACCTCTATTTTGCCCTCTCGTTCTAAAACATCAGGGCAGTTTTCTTTGAGAACTTCCTGGAGGATGCTTTCTAGGTTCTTACTTTGGTCATGGCTTTCAGGTAGTCCAATAATTTTTAAATTATCTCTCCTGGATCTATTTTCCAGGTCAGTGGTTTTTCCCATGAGATATTTCACATTGCCTTCTATTCTTTCATTTGTTTGGATCTGTTTAACAGCATCTTGATTTCTCATAAAGTCATTAGCTTCCATTTGCTCCAATCTAATTCTGAAGCAATGATTCTCCTCAGTGAGCTTTTGAGATTCTTTTTCCATCTGGCAAATTCGACTTTTTAAGTCATTCTTCTCCTCATTGCCTTTTTGAGCCTCCTTTGCCATTTGAGTCAGTCTGTTTTTTAAGGTATTATTTTCTTCAGTCAGGCTGTTGACTCTCATTTCATAATTTTCTTGCATTGTTCTCATTTTTCTTCCCAATTTTTCCTCCACTTCTCTTATCTGCTTCTTAAGGTCCTCTATGGCCTGTAACCAGCTTGTATTTTCCTTTGAAGCTTTTGGTACAGGAGTACTGACTTCACTGTTTTCCTCCTGTTCCATGCCTTGCTCCTTCTTATCCCCAAAATAGGAGTGTAATGTTGGAATCTTCTGTCTGCTTTGTTTCCTCTGCCTGCTCGTTTTGCCACTCAATTATTTGACTTTTGGGCTTTTTTTGCCACAGTAGGACTCTGCCAACAGGCAGGGGAGCTTTCGTCCCAAACGCTGGGGTTTTCTCAGCTACCGGAGGTATTAGATGGGTGCCCTCTCTGAGGTCTCCACACGCTCTGGCAAGCTGGACCCACACCCCAGGACCTCCACCCTAGACTCCAAACCAGATCCAAGCAGGTTAAAGCAAGAGCGATTACCCCTCAGACTGGTGCTTGGTCCCTCTACACTCTGCAGGCCAGGAGCTGAAGCCGCCACGTGGCGCTGGCAGGCTGTGCTGGCGTCTCAGCGGTTTCTCACCCCGGGGGTAAAAGACACGCACTCCCACTTACTGGTCCCAAAGTCCAGACTGCACTGGCCTCTCACCTTGTCCTTCGAATCTATGTATTGATAAATCTGGAAATGGCCACAGCTGCTGCTGATCTGGAGTCCCTCTGGCAGGTGGCTGGTCAGGCCCGCCCTGGGGCTAAAGCTTCGGGGTGGTGCTGGGCTCGGCTCCCAGAGCGCCGCGCTGGCCGATTCTTGCTGGCCTGCCAGGCTGTCCTCAGCGGGAGGTTAGCTTCTCTGTCATTATGTGGGTTCTGCAGCTCCAAAGTTTGTTTAGAGTCCCCTTTTTACATGGATTGGGGAGGGTGGAAGCCAGAGCCGAGGGAAGGTCTTGCTTCTACTCCACTATCTTGGCTCCGCCTCTCATATCTACTCTGATGGCTTTCACTTTCTGGTTTTGGGACTCAGTCTTTTGGTATTTTAATAAATTTTCTAGCTTATTCCCCCATATGGCAAGCATGATGTATATTTTGATGGATAATTATATCAGCATATCTGTAATTTCCATAGGCATTGTGAATATGGCATTGCTGATAGAGTCCCTTAACCTCTCTCCACCAGTATGGTGCCAGGCTGGGTTAATTAAACTCGATGCTGAGGTTTCCATGAGGCTCTTCTGTCTCCATTTTGCAAGAAACAATCTTGTTAGGGCACACACCATCCAACAGATGGCATTTGTTATGGTATATCCTAATAAGAAGGTTTTTGATTCCAAAGAAAAAAGCAGGCCATGTACAGCATGGTTTACTTGGGCTAATTGTATTGTGTAAGGGAATTTGCTCATGAGACCAGCCCTCTGTTGGCAACAGGAGAGAGTGTTTGATCCCTGCACCACCACTGGGTCAGACCAGGTATTATGCAGAAACAGAACAAAGAAGGCCAAAAGCCAGGGATGACTGGTGGTCACGTACAAGGGTTCCCATGAAACAACTGAAGCTTCTCTTACTGTTTACATTAAAGGTAGTTTACGTTCTCCATGGGGTGACAGGTCCCACTCCAAGACCCTTGCACCCCCTGTACGTAAAGCTACTTGGGGAGTTCCTAAATCAGGTAGGACAACTAAAGTTTTTCCTCAGGGTGGGTGGTGAATTGGGAAGGGAATTGTAGAACTTCCTTGCAGGGAGAATGATCTGTTTTCTTATCCTTCTCTGGTCTTGAGGCAGCCTCCTGGACGGTGGCTTGGCAACAATCTTCTGGGATCTCTGAGATCTAGGTGGTTCAGTGCTTAGTGTACTGGGCCTGGAGTTAGGAAGATCTGAGTTCAAATCCCTCCTCAGGCACTTCCATGCTGTGTGACCTTGGGCAAGTCCAAGTCTTCCAAGTCAAGCACTCTTTCATCTTTCTGCCTGGTCAAGAAGATTTACAATGCATCTGAATGTCTCTGTGATCTTACAGAGTGGTCTGGGGCACTAAGAGGTTAGGTGACTTGACTGTGGTCATGCTGGTAGCAAGGATCTGAGGCAGGACTTGCACTCTGAGCCTTCCTGACTCTGAAGCTGGCCCTCTGTCCTTGGGCCTCAGAGAATCCCCCTCTTCCATCCAGATAGTTCAAGCATCACCTATTGCATGAAGCCTTTCTTGATTCCAACTGCTCATGGCCTGGCTCCCAGACTGCCTTGTATTCTGCCTTTATTTGTATTTATCCTCTATAGACTTTGATGTATTTTCTGTCTCATGAGAATGTGGGCTTCTCGTGGTTAGGGCCTGCGCATCTCCAGAACCTAGCACAGTGCCTGTTATGCAGGAGGCACTTGAGAAATGCTTGTTGATTACTTAATTGGCCCACCTGACTCTCTGTGTGCCCAGGATATGGGAGGAGCTTAATCTATACCTAAGGAATGAATAATTTACTGAGTTGCAGGTCTAAGCTGGAGTAAATATTAATGTTTATAATTACATCTTTTATAGATATCTCTCATTTGTAATTTTCATCACTTATCACTTTATTATTTTAGTGATCATACTTAATTCATGTATTCCCTTATAATTTAATTTGATAGTTGGTGTGAGATGTTGATCTCCTACCAAATTCCTGCCAAACTGCTTTCCACTTATGTCATCTGGTTTTTGTTGATATTGTTTTTATCAACTACAGAGAGTTCTTGCTTTGTATAAGTGGACCACTGGGAAACCTCTAAGCAGAGCAATTTTGAAGTAATGTGAATTTGCCCACAGACCTGGCTACAAGGGAGGGAGGGAAGGAGGCAAGAAGGAGTCATGCAGCTGTGAAGGGAGGTGGCCAGGAGATTGTTTAAGGATACGCAGTGGCCAGGGACAGAGAAGCCAGAGCAGGAGGAAGATCAGGCAAGTGTTGGGGACAGACACATGATGGCCTGGCCAGAATTGAGAGGAAGAACCACTTGGGCACAGATATATAGAGGCCCTATGTGGCCACGCACAGGAGAGGACATATGGACTGAAGAGAGGCACATGGTACCAAAGCATGAATGGACAGAAGATAGATAGATGGCTGTCAGATGCATGAATAAATGGCCAGAGCAGCCAAAATCTTCTATCTGTCAGCACTGGAGGTCTCTAGCAAAGCCCTGATCCTGAGGCCTGAAGAGGTGGAAAGAATCACGGTGCACATACAAAACCCCTTTCTTTCTCCTTTTCTGCTCTCTATGAATACCCTTTATATCCTTGACTTCATATAAAAACTTTTTATTGATGTTTTCTATATCTTACATCATGGTATTCCATGTATCTCCCCTCTCCCTCTCCTCCTCCCTGAAAGCCACGCCATGTGACAAATGATATTTTTTGTTTTAGGAAGAAAAAGCAGTCAACACAACTATATAATACAAAGAGGAAAAGAAGCACATCTACTCTCTGAACACAGAGGAAAAGATACTTGTGGCAGGAGAAAGTCTTTCTGAGAACATTCCAGTTACTACAGGCTTACTCTTTGGGGAAGCACATCTAGCATCAGAATACTCAGTGGATGAAATACTTATAGGTGGAGACATACTTTCTGAGAACATTCCAGTTACTATAGCCTTGCTCTTTCTGAAATATCAAGAGAAAAAAAAATGAATGTGAAATAGATGCCTTAGAGGCATTCCTGATGAAAAGAACACAGCTGAAGAAAAAATACAACTTTCAAATACAAGGCTCAAAAGAAGCATTAAAAGGTAAATATGAAAGAGAAATCATAAGTGACTCAATAAGGTTAAACTATACTTTTCTATAAGGGAAGATGATACACCTATCTTCTAAGAAGTTTATCGTTATTACAGCAGGTAGAAGGATTCTACATAGAAAGAAGGTTTGGGAGTGAATCACTTAGGTTGGGATGATGTAAAATAAATGGATAGGGGGAAATATGGATGCTCTGGGAGAAGGCATAAGGGAGAGAAAGAATGGGGGAAGTTATCTCAATAAAATAAGTGTATGAGGAAGAGCTTTCACCCTGCAGTGGAAAATGGGGAGGGAGGAGGGGTCAGTGGTCAATGCTTGAACCTCAGTCACAGCTAAATTGGTTCAAAAAGGGAAAATAACTGTATCTGTGTTTATATCTGTATCTTTGTTTACTTATTCAATTTGTCATAAAAATCTCTTATCGGTAGAAGTAAGAGAATGGGAAATGAGAAAAAAAAAGTAGTGACAAAAGGGTAGGCTGATAAAAGAATACAATCCTATGCAAAACAGAAACTAGAGTAGGGAGCAGAAAATAGAGAAAGAAGGAGAAACAGAAGAAAAGATGATGGAGGAAAATGCATAGGGAGTAATCCTAACTGTGTGAATGGGATGAACTCATTCATAAAATGGAAGTGAGTAGCAAAATGGGTTAGAAATCAGTATCCAGCAATATGTTTTTGTTGTTGTTGTTTCTTTGTTTGTTTTATAAGGAACATACTTGAAACAAAGAGAGAACCACAGAGTTAAAGTAGGGGACTGGAGCAGAAACTGTTACATGTCAGCTGAATAAAATAAGGAGAGATAGGAATCATGATCTTAGATAAAGGAAAAGCAAAAATAGCCCTATTAAAATTGGGTCAGCAGGAAAATTACCTCTTTTTCAAAGGAACGACAGACAGACAGGTTTCAGGTTCTTAAGGGAAAAGTTAAATTAATTATAGGAAGAAATAGACAGTAAAACTATAGTAGTGGGGGACTTAAGCTTTTCCTTCTGAGAGCTATTTAAAAATAACCATTAAATGATTAAGAAAGAAGTTAAGAAGACTAATAGAATTTTGGAAAACTTAGATGTTAAAGGCCTCTGGAGAAAAGTGAATGGGTATAGAAAGAGGTACAGACAGATATTGCTTTCTATAAATACACATTGTGCAAACTGGACTTCATGGAAGGAATTCTGTAAGAAATCTACATTCCCCCCAAAAAGCCACACATGTAATTTACACCAGAGAGTACTGGGATCTCTTTCTGCTCCTGCCCCTGGGCTTGGTACTCACTCTGTCACCTCCTATCCCCAACCTCCCCAAAAGCCTTTAAAAGTCCTCTAAGTCAAAGCAGAAGAAGAGACGTCCAGAGAAAAAGCCACCACCACTGCTGGGACCTCCAGCACTGAGAGAGGAGACCTGGGCTCAGTCAGCCAGTCACCAGAGAGTTTGGTCGCTGTTTGGTGGCATTTTGTCCACCCTGTGTTGGGGTATCATGTGTCTGGCCTCTCCTGAACATTTCTGTCACTGGCCCCCATGCCTGCCAGTGTGTTCTTCCTTTCAGTTCTAGCCATGCCCTCATGTGGCTGGACCCAGCAGGCATATGGTCCTATTCCTGCTCTTCTTTCTCTGTGTCCAAACATCATGTGTCCTTGAGTTAGGTGCCAGCCCCTCCCCCACTGGGGTATCCTTGCCCTTTTTGCTTCCTTTCTGCCCTTTTCTACATCCACAGGGAAATTCACATTTTGGAAAAATTGTGGTCCACCTATGCAAAGTTAGAACTACCTGTGTACCTTTTTCTCAGCTTTATGTGGCAGCTTCACAAAAATTGACCTATAAATCTGTGCATACTCTTTGATCTAGCCAAGACTGTTAGGAAGTCTCCATCCCAAAGAGATCAAAAGAAAGATAAAGGAAACTATTTGTATAAAAAATATATAAAGAAGTTCTTTTTGTGGTGGCAAAGAATTGAAAATTGAGGGAATGTCCATCAATTGGGAAATGATTGAAAAAGATGTGGTATATGATTGGGGTGAAATTTGATTTTGCAATAATAAAAGACAAGCAAAATAGTTTCCAAAAATCCTGGAAAGACTTACATGAATTGATGCTGAGTGAAGCGAGCAGAACCAGGAGAACATTGTACACAGCAACAGCAACATTTTACAATGATCAACTATGAAAGACCTAGTTATTCTGATCAAGAAAACAATCCAAGACAGTTCCAAAAGGCCCATGGTGAAAAATACTATCCCCATCCAGGGGCAGAACTGATGAACTCAGAATGCAGAGTGAAGGATACTTTCTTTTACTCTATTTTTATTGGTTTATTTCATTTGTGTTTTATTTTCCTACACGGGTAATATGGAATTTTTCACGACCTGACATGTGATGATCAAAATCAAATAGCTTACCTGATCAAAGAGGGAGGAGTGGTGGAAGGGAGGATAAAAATTTTGAATTCAACATTTTAAAAAATACTTGTTAAAAATTTTTATTTTATTGAGAAATATTTTATGAGATGTATATAATTTTTTAAAAGTCTGCCAATTGCTAAGTGAAAATTCTTGAATCAAGCCAAACCATCTCACAATGGGGCACCTTCCAACCTTGGCAGGCTTCTTAAACTTTACTCCTCTCCACACACTCAGCAATTCAGGGACACTGACCTCATGCTGTTTCTTGCTCAGTTTACTTCACATTCCCAATCCCAGCTGTTTTATTGGCTGTCCCACATCTCTGCAATCCTCTCCCTCCTCAGCTTTGCCTCCTGGCTTCCTTCAAGTCTCAAATCAATATCCACCTCCAGGAGGCCTTTCCAGTGCCCTTTCCTCCCCCACTGCTATTACCTTCCCTCTGGAACTCTATCCCATTTCTCTGGCATGTGGATCCGTGTTTATCCCGTTACCTCATGTTCTCTCCGCTAGCAGACTGTGAATTCCCGGAGTGCAGGAGCTGTCTTTGTGCCTTTCTTTGTGTCCACAAAGTGAGGAATGGTGTCTGGTGAATGTAGGTGCTTCATAAATTCTTCTGCATTTATCCAAAGTTGTCACCATTAACCATAACTCGTATGGTTGAAAGAGTAAAAAGTGAAATATAAAGGAGGGGGGAGAGAAATGTTGAGTGACTAGAAGTTATTTTTAGGGGGCGATGTTGAGGGCTCATTCTGAGGGGTCTGCCATGGGTGCGAATCCAGGCCAAGGTCCCCCTTGAGCCTTGTTTCCACCCACCTGGGCCCAATATGTCAGAATGTTGACTCACCCTCCCCCACTAATCTTCCTTCCATGAAAAGAAGGCTCAGAACATTCTGGCCATTCCTGGAAACCTGGCCCCTTGAGCGATATAGATAAAGTAGTGATGCATGAGAAAAGAAAGCAGGAAAGCATCCCACAGGAGTAACCTCCTGCAAAGTTGCAGATTAGGTGCCTCATATAACAAACTAGGTGAAGTTTCCCATGAGAAAGTGTGATATAAATGCTTCAGCTACAGTATGTAAACCCTAACCCTCAGATGCTTAATTGGGATTTGATTAGCATGCATGCAATAAATGTATGAGTACTTTCAATCTCTTCCTGGCCCATGATTCCTCATTAGTCCGTGCTTTCATGTTTTTGTTGGTGCTGCAAGGTGCAGGCATCAAGTGGCACCTGGAACAGGGACCTGAAAGAAGGTGTGAGGAGAGTAGCCCCCTTGGGACTCCAGAGACACAGAAAATCCTCAGCTATCAGCATAGAGGTACCTTAGTGACCACTGTGTCATAAAAAAGTGTAAAGGGGGTGAGAGGATTATAAACAATGTTCCAACACAGTAAAGCCGGCCAGCATTCCAAGACAAAGGGAAGGGACAGCGTCCCGGCAGTGTTAGGGCAGGGAAGGTCTTCAGTCTTAGTGGGGGAGTAGAGAACTCAAGTAACAAGTAAGCAGTGAGTCCAATCTCAGTAAAATCTCCAAGGATGGGACAAGTACAATGCAGAAGTAGAGAATATTATTTGAGACTCTTAAAGAAACTACTAAGGGTACCATTTTTTAGTTATTTTATTTCACCAGGCTGCAGCAGAAATCTTGAGCAAGATGGGTCACGTACAGTTCAAAGATCAGGAACAATATCTTCAAGTATTAAAGAAAGTAGTGAAAGAAAGTGAGTTTGCTGTCAAGAAGGAATGGCTGGAACAGTTTTTGCATGCGTGAAACATTGTTGCCCTTGGTGTCCAAAGGGTGGTACAGTGGATCTAGTAATATGGGAGACAGTAGGGAGAGAAATGAGTGAAAGATTAATAGAAGGGGGACCCAGCATTTCCACATTTCTACCTTTTGTTTATGGAATCTATTAAAGATGTGTTTAACACCAGAAATGAAAGTGCCAAGGGCAGCTCAAATAATGAAGTGTGCTTCAGCAGCCTCTACACAGTAGAAACAGATAAAAAGAAAATCATAAAGTTTTACTTGGCCTCTGTTACTATCTGGAGGCCCAAGCAAATGCCTAATTTTTTTAAGGAGATCTCCAAATATTCTCTGTAAGCTTTTGGATCCATTCTGTCATTTTCTGTGTCTATCTGCTTTGTTTTTGTGTATTTGTGTGAATGAATATGAATGTGAGTAATTTGTCATTTTATAAGATTTGTAATGCAACTGGATTTTCCCTGGAATGTTATCCTTTTTACTCCCCTTCTTTCTTCTTTACTGCTGGAACACAAACAGCTGGCTGGAGAGGAGTGAGATAGTGAGAGAAAAAGTAAGATTTTTAAAAGTTTGAAAATCTCTTTCTCTTCATTTCAACTCTGGCCAGGTTGAATGCTGAAAAAGAAATAAGAAAGGGAATTTCCCCCCTCAGATCAAAGAGGCAAATGGATGAGTATTTAACCATTTCCTGCCTCACCTAAAAGAGAAAAGTTTTGTGTATCAGAATGCAACTGAAAATTAATTGTATTCATTCTGGTTATTTTTGGAATTGTGAAAAGGGAGAAGTGTCACTCCTAATTTGATACTAAGATAAGTCAGAAATTATTATACTATTTGGCACTAAGGAAAATTGAGATAACACAAATATCTGAAAAAAAGTGAAGTTTGGGGCTCTCCAGTGTCGGGTAGGGGGCAAAGGGACAAGGCACCACTCCCAACTCAATTTTACTAGAGGATTCAAAGCTCTCACTTTGAAAGAATTTTTTAAGGAGTGGACACATAAATAAAGTTTACTGGAGTCAAAGTTAAATAAGCTGAAAACATTTCACAAAAAATGATTAAAGTCTCTCATCCCAGATCAGATTAAAAGGAAGAGTGCTAAAGAATATTATGGAATTTGAGTTACCTTCCCCAATCTGACAAAAGGGAGGAAGCATACTAAATTTATCAAGGACCCCACTAGCAACAGCCCTGAGGCAACCTGAAGCCCACACATTTCTAGACAAGCAGATGAACTTCTCCATTCAAACCCCTAAATACACAATCAGATTCTGCATATGTGAGGAGAGGAGAAAAAACCTCTGCACTTGATAAGCCCAATTTTCTACCAATAATTTTTTTTTGCAAGTGATGATTTGGAAATAAAATTAATGTCATAATGTCATTGTGTTATTATGGTCTTCCTAAATTGTTGTAAAATCCTTTCATTTAAAAACTAAGAGATCATGATAAGCCAGAAAGAGTGGTAGATAAAGCAAATTTTTCATCTGAATTTTGTTGAAACTAAAAGATAGAGGAAAAATTTGTGTAAAAACAGTTATGTCACTTTATCAGTTCTTCTAAACCGTATCTTATAATGTTTATATCTGCCATATAGAAAACCACGTATTTACACCTTTATCTGTAGTTTAAAAGGAGGTTATAGCTAAAACAATTTAACTCACATTTATGAAATTTAGTTACTGTTTTAATGATAAAACCTGAAGTTGTTAATTGATTACTGTATGTGGAAAGGAGACTAGGTGAAAACTTTATTCAGATTAATTCTGCCCATTCAGAACATTTCTCCTGCATGTATTAGATTTCATGAAGCAGGGGCATCACCATCGGCCCCTCCCTAGGCTCCTTATTTTGTAAATCTGCCAAGGCCCCTAGGAGCTATCTTTATAGGCAAGGTTATTCAGCCTGGGAAAGGAACTTGTTTTAGTTATGTAGTTCCTAAATAATGAACCTAACTTGCTAAGAAGTTGCAAAATATTAAAAAGATTTGTAACAATTGGCTTTTACACTAGGACAAATTTAAATTTGAGAACGAAAAATGTTAAAAGAAATCCTTTATGCATAAGAAACCTAGTAAATCTTTATTTTTTATTACAGGTCCATGAGAATAAAATTAACTATAATTGGCTCTAAGCCATGATTGGTGAAAATTGCTCCTTATGATAAAATTCACTTAAGACTATATTTAATTCACATATTCCTATCTTCTTCCTTCTTACAGAAAATTTTTATGGTCACAGCAAATAGTCAGTAAAGTATATGAATTCTTTTGTGTTAGCTTACTAGGAAATCTAACTATTTTTCACCAAGAATTAGAACATGTACAGAAATTTATAAATTAATTAAAATTATAATGTGACTATTAATCAAAAAGTTCCAGTTTTTCAACTCCTTTTCCCCAAATATTCATAGAGCTGCATTATTTCACTCTTATTTTCATCAAAATGCACATACTTTATGTAAAAAATTTCATGGGAACAAGCTACACAGATCATGAAAAACTGCCACTAATGGCCATTAACCAACAGGGAATGTATTATCCTATATACATGTCACAATAGATACTTTTCTTTCTTTTACCTTTGATTCCCTTTAGACAGGGGAAGCAGTAAAAATGTAATTAACCATATGTTACAGACTTTTACTTCAATGGGCATTCCAAAACAATTGAAAATTGATAATGCCCCTGCCTAAACTAGCAAATTATTTCAATCTTTCTGTGATCGTTTTCAAATAAAATTAATTACAGACATAACACTTATAATCTTGACAGACGGAATAAAGATATTAAAACCTATTTACAAAAATAAAAAGGAGGGACTTGGTCCAATATGCCATAAAGGCAATTAGCTACTGCTTTATACGCACCCCAAAATTTTTATATATAGCTAAAAATGTGTATACAATGGCAGTAAAGCAATGTGAAAAGGTGCATACTTCCCAAGTGAGGGCTATCCAGACAAAGATATGGGAAGGGCCTGACCCCTTACCAATGTGGGGGTGAGGCTGTGCTTATGTTTTTCCAGAAGCTGCTGAACAACCAGTGAGGGTTCCAGAACAGAAATGGCAGGGCGTGTATTCCAACTCACCCAGAAGATGAAAGAGCTCCAGCAGCAGAAGAAAAAATCACGGAAATGGAACAGGAGAATAAAGAAGAAGAGGTTTCCAAATGCAGCCACTACACAAAAAGCTGCGCCCACATTGGGGCAGATAGAACATTTATTATATCTAGCCAAAGAACTGAAACCTGTAACCCCAGGATTTGTGTTCTTCCTATGATCACCCTGATTTCAATACAAACTGAACTGATTTAAGTCTTGAGTCATATACCCCTTCCACTTCAGTTGTTTCATATGTAACTACATGTATTTGACACCCTCAAGCTATCAATGTAAATCATTTACAAATGATACAAAACCATGCTACATTCTATTGGAATATAACCTGCTTTAACTGCATTCTTAAATAATGTATCAATTCTACTGATGTTATTGTATTAATGATTGTACAACCCTCTTTAATTGTTTTCCCCATAAAATTATCTCATGCATGATATAGCAGAGTCTCTGAAGAGACAAAAAAAAATTCGTTAGCCTCCTTATTGCTAGCATAGTAACTGTTTCTTCTTTACTTGCGTTTACCACAATCTTTCCCTTGTCATTACAAGAAGAAATTTAAACTGCTAAATTTGTAGATCATTTGGCAAAGAATTTTTCATTAGCTTTGACACCACAGAAAGCCATTGATCAAACCTTGTCTATAGAGTGAATTTATTAGTATTGTATTTAGATGATGAGTTTGAAACATTCCCAACTCAACTGTTATTTAGATGTGATTCTAGATATACATATATTTCTGTAAATCCTTTGTCTTATGTTATCTCTAAGGCTGATGTTCCTTGGGACAAAATATGTGCCAAAATTCTTGGTGTTTAGCCTGACTCAAATACTACAAAGTATATCAGAAAAGCATTCAAACTAGTAATCACCCTAGAATTGATCCAGGGAAAAATGCCAACACAACCCTATCAGCTTTGTTAAAGTTATTCCTTTTTACTTTGATGTCTCTGATCTTGCATATTGAACCTTTATTGATTATTGTATTATTTCTTTGTATTTGCCTTCCTGCCATGACCAGGCTGATGATGCAGCTTCTAAAACCATTAGTATTAATCATAGTTATATCCCTGGGGAAGACTCTGCTGAATTGGCTAACCAAATTCTACATAATTTAGAAATTATCAGTCCTTTCAAAAATATAACTTCCATGCTCCTCCACTTATTCTCTTGGTTAAGCATTCTGGTGGTAGCATGCTTAAATTTTGCCATGCCTCATAATAGTAATGGGCACAGAACTCCATAGCCTCATACTGCTTGCAAAAAAAGGGGGGAGATGTAGGGGGCGATGTCAAGGGTTGGCTCTGAGGGTTCTGCCATTGGTTGGAATACAGGCCAAGGTTCACCCTTGTGCCTTGTTCCCACCCACCTGGGCCTAATATCTCAGAATAGTGACTCACCATCCCCTCCCACTAATCTTCCTTCCATGCAAGGGAGGCTTAGAACATTCTGGCCATTCCTGTAACCTTGGCCCCTTGAGTGTTATAAAGTAGTGACACATGAGATAAGAAAGCAGGGAAGCATCCCATGGGAGTAGCCTCCTGCAAAGTTGCAAGTCAGGTGCCTCATGTAACAAACTATGTGAAGTTTCCCATGAGAAAGTATGATATAAGTGCTTCAGCTACAGTATATAAACCCTAACCCTCAGACACTTAATTGGGATTTGGTTAGCATGCATGCAATAAACGTATGAATGCTTTCAACTTCACCTGCCCCATGATTCTTCATTAGTTCGCGCTCTCACATTTTGATTGGTGCTGCAAGGTGCAGGCATCAGTTATTAAAACCTTTCATTTCAGAAAGCAGGATATTTTAGTTAAATGGGATCATTGACCTCACTTGCTGTACACACTCCATAGAGGGATGCAGGTGGCACTGTAGTTAGAGGGCCAGGAATATTTGGAGTTCCAAATTCTCTTCCTCCCCTTTCTTTGAGAAGGCAAATAATTTGATATGGAACATGCATGTGCAACCATGAAAAGTATTTCCATATTAGCTATGTTGCAAAAGAAAATGAAAATGAAAAATAATTTAAAAATTAAAAAACAAGTATGTTTCAATCTGTATTCAGACTACAAGAATTCTTTCTTTGGAAGTGGATACCACTTTTCATCCTAAGTCCTTTGGAAGTGATTTGGATCATTGTATGGCTGAGAATAGTTGTCATTCACAGTTGATGATTATATGGTACTGCTGCTACTGTGTACAATGTTCTCCTGGTTCTGCTCACTTCACTTTGCAGCAGTTCATGTTAGTCTTCCCAGGTTTTCCTAAAAGCATCCTGCTCATTATTTCTCATAGCACAATAGTATTCTCTCACAGTCAGATAAGACAACTTGTTCAGCCCTTCCCCAGTTGATGGTCATCCCTTTGATTTCCATTTCTTTGCTGCCACCACAAAAAGTGCTGCTTGCTTGGGATGAACTTCATATTTACCTAGAGAGGCTTATACAAACCGATGCTGAGTGAAAAGAATAGAATCAGGAGAAATTTGTACACACTTGCAGACACAACGCATGTTTGATGACCAACTTTGATAGACTGGACTCTTCTCAGCAATGCAGAGTCATAAGTCAACCCCAAAAGACTCATGATGGATAGACATGTCTACATCCAGAGAAAGAACTAGAAAGAACTGAGTTTGATTGCAGATTGAAGCAAATACCTGATCTTTTCCTTTTTCTTGTTTAGTTTTGTTTCTTCTTTCCCATTGTTCATTCCATCTGATACAATCATTCTTTACAACCTGACTAATGTCTAATGTGAAAGTATTTGCAGATCCTATACTTGATTGTATGCCGTCATGGGGAGGGAGATGGGAGGAAGGGGGAAAAATTTGAAACTCAAGGAAGTGTGGAACTGAATCTTGTAAACTAAAAGTAAACAAACAAATTAATAAGACCAAAAAATAAATTTTTTAAGTGCTGCTCTAAGTTTTGTTGTACATATAGGTCTTTTTCTTTTTTCTTTGATCTCTTTGGTCTACAGATCTAATAGAGGTATTGTCAAAGGTTACGTACAGTTTGATAGCTCTTTGGGCATAGTTCCTATGTGTTCTCCAGAATGGTTCGATTAGTGCACAATTCCACCAAAAGTGTATTAGTGTCCCTATTTTTCCACACCCCCTCCAGCATTTGTCATTTCCTTTTCCTATCATATTACCCAATCTGGCCACTGTGAGATGGTTCCTCAGGGTTTTTTTTTTTTTTGCATGTCTCTAATCAACAGTTATCTAGAGCACTTTAAAAAATACTATTTTACTTTTTCCCAATTAAATGTAAAGACAATTTTTAACATTTATTTAACAATATTTGAGTTGCAAATTTTCTCCTCCTCTTCCTCACTTGCTCCTTCTCTCAGATGTTAAGCAATTAGATACAGGTTACATGTGTCCAGTAATGCAAAACATATTTCTGTGTTAGTCATATTGTGAAAGAAGACATGGATCCAAAGAAAATTAACCAAAAAATAAAATAAAATTACAAATAGTATGCTTCAATCTGTATTCACACTCCATCAGTTGTTACTCTGGATATGAATAGAATTTTTCATCCCAAGTCCTTTGAAATTGTCTTTGTAGACTCCTCCCCAAAACATTTTGAACCCCCAGGATCTGATAAAGGCCTAAAACCTTGATTGGCCAATCAGGAGAGGCATTGTGGCCCATTCTGAGATTAATCTACCATAATGCTTTGCAATGCTCTGGCATAATAGACATGCTTTCCTCTCTGAGTGAACTCAAAATGCCCCTTCCCGAATCAACACTAAAAGGCCAGATGAAGCTGACCAGAGCATTCTTTTGTTTATGACTAGCAAGGACAAGTTGTCTTGACTAGACACTACCTTGAATAGTGGGACTTTTCTTATCTTAATTATTTTATGGACATAGACTGTGTTATGTCATGTTAATTATAAAGGAAACAGATATCCTGGAATTTTCATTTCAATTGACACTTTGTCAGTTATCTTGTGTTATTTACAACCTATTCACTTAAAAAATTCCTTTTCCATATCATGGTTAACTGTAGGGAGATCATAATTATGGTTGATGTGGGCGTCCTGAGCCCATTCAAGAGAAGCATAAAGAGGTAAACAGGAAAGAAAAACCATTATTCAATAAGGTTAAACTGTTTCTATCCCTACATGAGAAGATGACACTTGTAACTTTAGGAACTGTATCTCTGTTAAGGCAATTAGAATATACATAGACAAAGGGTGTGGGTGTAAGTTGACTTTGATAATATGCTAGAAAACATTAAGCGGTGAAAAAAGGATTGTACTGGAAGAAGAGGGAAGGGGGAGGCAGAATGGGGTGAATTATATCACATGAAGAGTTATGAAAGACCTATTATAGTAGAGGGAAAGAAGGGAGGGGGCAAGTATTGTTTGAACCTTGGTCTCATCAGATTTGACTGAAAGGGAATAATAAACACAATAGGGGGGAAGGGGAAGAAAAAAAGTAGAGGGGCTAGAAGGGACGTCAGATTGAGGGAGGCAGTGGTCAGAAGCAAAACACTGGTGAGGAGGGACAATGTGAAAGGGGAGGGTGAGAGTGAGAGCAAGAGAGAGGAATAAGTGAAAAACAGGATGGAGGGAAATACACAGTTAGTAATCATAACCGTGAGTATGAATGGGATGAAGTCTCCCATAAAACAGAAGCAGATAGCAGAGTGAATTAGAAAAAAAAACAGAATCTTTTAGTATGTTGTTTACAAGAAACACATCTGAAGCAAAGAGACATACAGAGTAAAGATAAAAGGCTAGAGCAGAATCTGTTATATTCAGCTGAAGTAAAAATATAATAGGGTAGCAAACATAAAAAGACCTAATCATCAGAGACAAGGAAGGAAATTATATCTTGCTAAAAGATACCATAGACAATGAATCAATATCATCCTAAACATACATGTACCAAATGGCATCAAAATTTCTAAAGGAGAAGTTAAATCAGTTACAGGAAGAAACTGACAGTAAAACTATACTAGTGGAGGACCTCAACCTTCCCTTCTCAGAACTAGGTAAATCTAACTATAAAATAAACATGAAAGAAGTTAAGGACCTGAAAAGAATTTTAGAAAAGGTAGATATGATAGATCTCTGAAGAAAATTGAATGGAAGTAGAAAGGAATATACCATTTTCTCAGTGGCATATGGCACCTACACAAAAAATGACCATATACCAGGGCATAAAAACCTCACAATCAGATGCAGAAAGGCCGAAATATTAAATGTATCCTCTTCAGATCATGATGCAGTAAAAATAAAGGGCCATGGAAAGAGAGATTAAAAACTAATTGGAAACTAAATAATCTAATATTGAGAAATGAGTGGGTCAAACAACAAGTCATAGAAATAATACATTTCATCAAAGAGAATGACAATAAGAGATAACATACCAAAATTTATGGGATGCATCCAAAGCAGTGATTAGGGGAAAGTTTATATCTCCAAATGCTTATATCAATAAAATAGGGAAAGAAGAAATAAGTGAATTAGGCATGCAACTAAAAAAGCTAAAAACGAACTAATTAAAAATCCCCAAGTAAACAATAAATTAGAAATCCTGAAAATCAAAAGAGAGATTAATAAAATTGAAATGATGAAAACCATTGAAGTAATAATAAAACTAAGAGCTGGTTTTGTTTA
Organism: Petaurus breviceps papuanus; assembly: GCF_028583685.1. Lineage (NCBI taxonomy): Eukaryota > Metazoa > Chordata > Mammalia > Diprotodontia > Petauridae > Petaurus > Petaurus breviceps. Next base: position 50,492 of record NW_027187223.1, read on the forward strand.
AAAAATAAAATAAACATTTGGTTAAATTGATTTAAAAAAAGAAAGAAACCAAATAACCAGTATCAAAAACGAAAAGGTAAATTCACCATCAATGAAGAGGAAATTAAAGCAATAATTAGGAGCTATTTTGCCCAATTGTATGCTAGTAAATTTGACAATCTAAGTGAAATGAATGAATACTTACACAAATGTAAGTTACCCAGATTAACAGAAGATAAAATAAAATACTTAATTCCATTTTAGAAAAAGAAATTGAACAAACTATAAATGGGTTCCCTAAGAAAGAATCCCCTGGGCCAGATGGATTTATAAGTGAATTCTACCAAACATTTAAAGAACAATTCATCCTAATACTCTATAAACTATTTGGGAAAATAGGTGAAGAGGAAGTCCTACTACATTTTATGACACAAATTTGGTGCTGAAGAGCCAAGTGAAGTGAGCATAAACAGAGCATTTTACATAGTAACAGCAACATTGTGCAATGATCAATTATAATTGACTTAGCTCTTCTAAGCAATGCAGTGATCCAAGACAATTCCAAAGGACTTATGATGGAAAATACTATCCACATCCAAAGAAAAAACTGATGGTGTCTAAATGCAGATCGAAGCATACTATTTTTGCTTTCTTTGTTTTTTTTTCTCCGTGGTTTTTTCTTTTTGTTCTGTTTCTTCTTTCATAACATGAGTAATGTGGAAATATGTTTTATGTGATTGCACATGTATAACCTATATCAGATTGCTTGCCATATTCAGGAGGGAGAAGAGGAAGGAAGGAAGGAGGAAAATTTGGGACTCAAAATCATAAAAAATGAATGCTGAAAATTGACTTTTCATGTAATAGAAAAAGTAAAATACTATTTTTTTAAATAGTGGGAAGACACAAAGACAGCATAGAGTCAGAGAGAGAGACAGAAAGACAGTGACAGAGAAATAGAAAATGAAGGGAGGGTCACAAAGACAGATGATACACATAGACAGTGTATAAGGGGCACTGGACCAACCCCAGGTCTATACCATAGCATACTGTCCTAACCTCCAGCCTCTGCCTGAAGACCACCAAGGCAGGGGAATTTACCAGCTCCTGACATGGCCCATTCTACTTTTAGACAGCTTTAACTGTTAGAGCTAGTTGTTAGATATGTCTTCCTGACATCAAGCCTAAATTGAGTTTCCAATCCATCCTTCATACCTCTTCCTGAAGAGGAGCTCACCAAGGGTCCTACTCCTGTTACCCAATGAACCACCAGTTCTATCATCCCCATACCCCCAATTCCTTTCCAAGATGAGCTCAGAAAACAGGGGTTTTCTGAGTCAGTCAGAGGTCCTGCCTCTGTTGCTTAGGACCTGATTTCCCCCAGTTCCCTACACCTCAATTTCTACATCTGAAAAATTAAGGGGTCAGACTAAAGGATCTCTAAAGTTCTAGGTCTATGTCTGTTAGACACTTGGATGGGATGGGATAGAGGGAAGGTCTGGAACACGAAGTTTTCCATTCTCAGGGAATTCTGAATGAATAAATAAGTGTGTGTGTGTGTGTGTATGTTTGTGTGGGCACACAGGTGAGCTTGCATTGTGAGAGAGGCAGAATCATAAGTGTAAATCACAAGGAGAACTGATTCCCAGGGTCAGGACACTGAAAGGTAGCCTTCCTCCATACAAGTCAAAGTGGCATAACCACAGAGCTTAGAAGAGTTTTCTGAGACTGTGGTTGGTTCAGATCCTGGATCTGCCACTTAGTGTGAGGCCTTAGACAATACATTTCCTCTCCCTGTATCTCCATTTCTCCACCAGTAAAATGAAGCCATTGCCATATGGTTCATTGAAATGACATTTGTGAAGCTCCTGTTACCTACAGAGTCCTATGCTCAGAGCAGAGGAAGGTGACAGGAAGGTGAAATGATGGCACTATGAAGAGACATGAGGTGAGACGTGACCATAAAGGCCTGTCCTCTGATATGACTAAAGGTCTGAGATCTCATCAATGTGGACATTCCCTCCTAGGATGTAGATATAACTGTTCCCCCTGCCTCCTTCTCCTGCCTGTCCTGGGTCACTCCTCCATGTCCTACCACCATTTCTCATCAGAAGGCCCACTCAACCTGCTGAAGGCCTTTCTGACATTCTCCTAGCATCCTTTACCTCTTTGTGGGAGTTCAGTGGTTAGAACTATTACAAGTACAAAAGAAAGGCCTAACAAAGTCCTTCCAAAGAAGGAAGAATCACTACTAGCTGGGGTGGGCAGGTAGATAGACAGGGTTTCATGGAGGAGGTGGCACCAGAGGTGGGCCTTCAAGGCCTAGAAGAATTCCAGCAAGTGGAGTTGGTGCTAAAGTCCATCCTGAGACTCACAGGAGCAGAGAACTGGAGACTTAGGAGACTTTGAGGGGGGGTCATGTAATCCAATGCTCTCATTTTGTGGTATACCTCAAGTTGTGGTATATGAATTTAATGGAATACTATTGTTCCATAAGAAATGATGAGCAGGCCGACTTCAGAATATCCTGGAAAGTCTTGAATGAACTGATGCTGAGTGAAGTGAACAGAACCAGGAGAAGACTGCACTCAGAAAAAAACAACACTGCACGATCATCAACTATGATAGATTTTCCTCTTCTCAGCAATACAATGATTCAAGACAATTCCAAAAGACTCACAATGGAAAATGCTGACCACAGCCAGAGTCTGAATGCAACACTTTTTTGGGTTGTTTTTTGTTATTCTTTCTCGTGGTTTTCCCCTTTTGTCCTCATTCTTCTTTCACAACAGGACCAATGTGGAAATACGTTTAACATGATTGTAAATGTATAGCCTATATCAGATTGCCAGCTGTTGTGGGGAGAAGGGGAGGAAAGGGAGGGAGGGAGAAAAATTTGGAACTCAAAATCTTACAGAAATGAACGTTGAAAGCCATATTTACATGTAATTGGAAAAAAAATCCTATTAAGAGAAGAAATTAAAAAATAAAAACAGAGTGAAGAGTGAAAAAAAGTTTTAAAGTAATGGTTTAGTCTGAATTCTGATTGGGACTTCAGGAATTCATTACTCAATTCACTTCCTAAATCTATGATTTCCTTTGGTGCCATATTTCCTACTTTAACCAGAGTGAGTTATTGATTGGGTTAAAAATCCAATGAAAGGAGTATTTTAAAAAGGCTTAGAGTGTAATAGTAGGAGTTGGACACATGATGGCTGTAACAACTTAACTGATCACAAGGCAGTGCTCTCCTTTAACTAGTAAGCTGCAATATCCGGTTTGGCCACAAGATGTGAGCCTAAAACCATACTATACCTCTCACAAGTGATTAAGTGGTCTACAAGTGTTTGTGAAACACCTTTTATATGCCAAGCCCCATTCTAGGAATTGGGCTTGCAAAGACAGAAAGCATGCCTTGTTTTCAGAACCGTACTGCCTATTGATGGAAAAAATACAGGTAGTACAAGTATTTATAGAATAGAGAGATGCATGATAATTTAGGTGTGAACACACTGACAGGAAGAGTGGAGAGAGGGTGGAGGGAAATAACTAAAACTTTATGCAATAGTGGGAGGTAGGTCTGTAGGTGAGCTGAGAGAGAGAGGGAGGAGGAGGAGGAAGAGAGAGACAGACACAGAAACAGAGACAGAGAGAGACAAAGAGAGAGAGACACAGAGAGACAGAAATAGAGACAGGCACAGACAGAAAGAGACAAGGAACATTTCTTAAGTGCTGACTATGTGACAGGTCTTGTCCTAAGTGCTGAAGGCTCATGTTCAAACAAATGTCCCTGCTTTCGGCAGTCTTATGTTCTAGTGGGAGAAGAGCAATTTGAAGGGGAACTGGAAGAATCCAATATCTGAGAAGTGAGAGGGAGGCCTGGAAAGCACAGGTTGGCCTATAAGATAACTATAAGGTTCCAACCCTGGATGCCTGGGAGGATGGAGGTGTCCTTGATAGTAGCAGATTAGTTCATTAGAGGGGTGAGCTTTGGGGGAAAAAAAGGTACTGGGTTCTGTTTTGAACATGTTGGGTTTGAGTTGCCAGTATAGTGTATGTAGTTCAAAATTTCAGCTAGCTGTTTCTCCCTTCATCTGCTTCTTTCTTTCGTTTTATTGTGGTTTTTTTTTTTTTGCTTTTTTTTTGTTTGAGAGGGGAAGGTAGAGCAATTGGGTTTAAGTGACTTGCCCAGGGTCACAGGCTAGTTTTGTATAAAGTGTCTGAGGCTGGATATGAACTTAGGACCTCCTGCACCTCCAGGGATGGTGCTCTATTCACTGAGCCATCTATCCACCCCCTTCCTTTTGTTTAATAAGGAAGTGGAGATGTAGATACTCATAGGCATCATGACTCTGTGGACCAAAGCATGTGATCTACCAACTCTAAGTGATATGAAAGTCAGCCCCAACTCCAGAGAGAATGGTCACCCTTATAGGAGGCTAATACTATCCAGGCTGAATTCTAGTTTTGAGAGTAATATCAGAAAACACCTAGCGAGAAAAGAGTATCAAGGGGAAGAACATGATTTACACTGAGGAAGGCTATAGAGATGTCAAAAAGAAAGACTGATGAAAGGCCATTAGAGTTGGTAATTAAGAGATCATTGGAGAATTTAGAGAGAACATTTTCATTTGAATAATGGGATATGTTTAAGAAACATGGGAAAGGAAAGGAAATAGATGGACTACTTGTAGACAGCTCTCAAGAAATTCATACACAAAAGGAAGGAGAAACACAGAATTATAACTGACATGGGTAGATAGATCAATTAAAGAATTTTTGAGGAGGGAGGAGATACAGTCTTATTAATATGTGTTAGGGAAATGGAGTAGACAGGGAGAGATTGAAGATTAATGAGAGATTTGGGATGTTAGAGGGGGCAAACTTCTGGAGAAGATGGGATGGAATGATATCACTTGTGCATGTGGAGGGATTTGACTTGGCAAGGAGAAGATCCACCTCTTCATTTGAGACAGGGATGAAGGAGGAGATAGTGGAAGAAGAGGTCTCAGTGATATGAGATGAGGAGTAGGGAAAAAGAGAATACTCATGGGGAGTGGTTTCAATTTTTCAATTAAAAAATAGACAAGATTCTTAGCTTAGTAAATAGGGGAGCCATGAAAGGCTGGAAATGTCATGGGAAGGTTGGTGCTGTTGTGAGTAGCCTTTGGAATTGATTAGGGAGGGCTGGTCAGGTTGAAATTGTATAACAAATTTGTAGTGGACTCAGCATGGTTTTGTGATTTGCTCAGGAGCATTTTAGTAGGCACAAAGGCATAATATGGTGAAAGTAATCCCAAATCAGGGATTGGCAAGGCATGATTAGTGACAGGATAAGGAGACAAGGGACTCAACCTCAGAGAACATAATAGTATAAGGTTGAACTTGTTCACCAAGTGATCAACATGTGGAAAGGAGGTATGTGTAGCCCAGGCTGGGATGATGGCCTGGGAAAGGGCTGTTTTTACAATTGGATTGGACAATGAGGACAAAGAAGAAGTTTTAATGTTGCAAGGGAGAAAGAGAGGTGAACTAAAAAATAGATTATCATTAGAGCAAGGAACACTTGTGCACGATAGAAAGATCGAGGGTATGGTCTGTAGCTGTGGTGAGGGAGAAGAGTAGCTCTTCAGAAATGGGTCATGAAATTGGGAAGTAGGTGGGTTCAAGGGAGTATCAGTGTAAATGTTGGTGTCCCCAAGCATAAAGGCAGGACTTGGGGAGGTTAGGAAAACTTTTAGCTATGTTCTGAGCTCATTGAGGAAGGAAAGAGAGTGTGCTAGAGTGTGTTAGACAACAGGCACTACAACCTTGATTATGCAATGAAAATAGATCGAACAGACCTCAAAGAAATAGAGATTACCGAATGATAGGAGTAGAAGGAGAGCCTGAAAGTGGATGTGGGCACAAGTGGTATTCCAAGTCCCCACTACAACTGATGACTCTAGGGTTATGAGGGAAAATGCAGTCAATGATGGCAAGTGTAACCAGGGAAACTGTCACCAGGAGGGAGGCAGTAAAAGGCAAAAGATGGAGAAAATGAGAAAGGAAAATATTTAAGATAAAACCTAGGTTTTCCAAAGTTCATGGAGAAATGGATGGGCAGGTTAGAGCCAAAATGACTGAGAGGAAGCACTAGAGTCCAGCTCCTACCTCCTCAATAAAGACCCAGAGAACAGATCAGACTGAGCAAGAAGCATAGAAGTGAGTCTTTCTTGTAGCTTTGGGGAGCTAAGGGAGGCAGATAGAAAGGTCTATGCACTCTGGGGAGGGGTTCTGGCCAGAAGCACCTCTGGTAGGAAGCATTCCATTGCCAAGGGATTGAGTGAATCCTGAAACAAGGCACCAAGGAGGGGTAATCTGGGGCAGAAATCATCCTGGGGGATCACTGAGAAACACCAGATGTAGGAACGGGGACCATCTGGCAGCTCTGTCACGTACAACCCAGTTCCAGGTTATGGAACCAGGGTAGAGAGGAACCATCATGAACATCATCCCTAGCTGTGTACTGAGCATGGAAACAAGTTAGGGGAAACAAATGATAGCTATGTGGCTCTGATCCCAGGAGCAGAACCCAATGTCCCAGACCAAGGTGGAAATGGCAATTCATTCACTCAAAACCTGCGAAGCCCCTGATCTGGCCAGTGGTAACTGAATAAAGCAGCAGCCTACTGAAACTGCCAACCAGAAACAAACTGAAAGACCCACACCCAGTATAGGAAATTGTGAACTGAAAAAGGAAAGAAGCAAACTGACCTAGTGAATATGGCACCACTTTAGGAGCACTGAAAATTTGCCAGATCCCAGATAGATCTCTGAAAACAGTAGAAGCCAACAAAACAGAACCTGACCATACAGATATATTATTGTGACAGGGAAGCTCAAGGTAAAAACTCAGTGATGACTCAGAATGACTCAAAAACTTCTACAAATTCTCGAAGAAAAATGCAGCTTGTATGTAAGTTCAACAAGAATTCCTGGAAGAGTTAAAAAGCTTTAAATGATTTTGAAAATCAAATGAGAGCAGTAGAGGAAAGGGAAAGGAGGCAAGAACCAGCAAGACTAGCCATATATGAAAAGAGAATTAATAACTTGGTGGAAAAAGATTTAAAACTGCTTAAGAAAATAATTCCTTGAAAATAAAAATTGGCCAAATGAAAGTTAATGATTCCTTAAGACATTAACAAATAATAACATGAAGTAAAAAAGACTGAAAAAAGGGAAGAACATGTGAAAAATTCTCATAGGAAAAATAATTCACATGGAAAAGAGATGGAGGAGATTTAATTTAAGAATCATTGGAATACTTGAAAGCCATGAACAAAAAGAGTCTAGATTTCATACTTCAACAAATTGTAAAAGAAAATTTCCAAATATCTTAGAATCAGAGGGCAAAGTAGAAATTGAGATAATCTATGAGTAACATCCTGAAAGAACTCTCCAAATAAGAACTCCAGTGACCATCATACGTAGCTAAAATTCAGAACTCCTAGGTCAAGGAAAAAATACTGCAAAAAGCTTAAAAGAAAGAATTTGAGTGCCAAGGAACATCAATATCACATAAGATTCATCAAGCACCACAAAAAGGAGGGAGAGTTTGGAATATGATATTCCAGAAGGTAAAGGTTGTAAAGGCTTACAAGGAAGAATAACCAATGCAATAAAACTTGACTATACTCCTACAGGGGGAAAAGCAAACTTTTAATGAAATAAAGTATTCCTGAGCATTCTTTATCAAGAGACCATAGCTGAGTTTAAATGGTGACAAAAAACACAGGAGTCAAGAAAAGCACAAAAAGATAAAAAGAAATGAGAAATCACAAGGGACTAAACAAGGTTATATTCTTACATGGGTATTTGATACATGCAATCCTTCAGTACTTTATCATCACCAGGAGTCCTAGTGGGAGTCTAATTGCACAGAGGATCTGGGTGTAATTCTTTTGTTTGGATAATCATAAAAGTAGAATGGAATGCATAAAGAAGAGGAATGTGCTGAGAAAGGGAGGAAGAGAGAGAGAGGAAGAATGAGTAAAATTATCTCACACAAATGAGGCAGGAAAAGAGGAGTTTATACAAGGATGGAGCTTTGTGTTGGAGGGGAGACTTGGACCTCACTGATGTCTGAACGGGTTGAAGGACAGAAGTGTACACATACACACACAATAAGGAATAGAAATATATCTTACACAACAAGCAAGTAAGAAGGAAAGAAATTAAAGAAAAATGAGGACAGGGAAAGAAGGAGTTTAAATTAAGAAATTGTTTCATCAGAAGCAAAACAGACTCAAAGAGCAGGAGGAAAAAGAAAAGAAAAAAAGTATAAGATTGCAGGATGGAGGGAATACACTTTTAGCAATTATAACTTTGAATAGAAAGGAGATGAAGTAATCCATAAAATGTAAAAGGATAAATAGTTTAGACAAGTAATTCAAAAATATATTCTTTACAAGAAACACACTTGAAACAGAACACATGGAGTTTTAAAATGGACTGGAGCTAAATCTATTATGCTTCAACTGAAGCAAAAAAAAAAAAACACCAACCAAAAAAGAAGGAGTAGCAATCAAGATCTCAGCCAAAGGAAAATAAAAAATAAACCTAATTAAAAGAGATAAACAGGGATATTACACTTTTTTTATAGTTCATAAATGATTTACATCATTACTAAACATATATGCACTAAATGGCATGACATCTAATTTTTATAGGAAAAATTAAATGAGTTACAGGAAGAAATAGATAGTAAAACTATGTTAGTGGGGAAACTCAATTTACACCCTCTCAGATCTAGGTAAATTGAAGCAAAAATAAACTAAAAAGAAGTTAAGGACCTGAATATAATTTTTTAAGCTAAAAATAATAGACAGAAAATATATCATGCCTCAGCTAAAGTAAAAAAAAAAGCAGGGGTAGCAATCCTTATCTCAGATAAAGCAAAAGCAAAAATTGATCTAATTAAAAGAGTGTAATGGGAATGCAAATTTGGAAGATCTTCCCTGCCCCTAGGTTAAAGTGCACCTGAAGCCTGGGGTGGGAGGCCTGTTTTTCAGTAGATACTTTTTGATTGGCCAGTGGGTCAATAAGGTTGTTACATTCTCTGAGCCAGGAGAAGGCTATATAAGCCCTGATGTGAGGCTTTGTTTTGGGGGCTCACTTTGAGAAGTGTTCTGTGATTTGATCTGTATTCTGGGAAGCCTTTGTCCAGGGCCCCCCCCGGGCTTTGAAAAACCCAGATGTGGAAACCCAGATGTTGACTGGGTATGGATGTAATGGTTGGACAGTTTGGAAATCTGTCTACTTGATCTGTTTCTGTCTCGATAATTCTGCCTGTATACTTTGAAGTTCGGGGTGCTGACCTTTCCTCCTGAACAAGGTAAATGATATATGTCTGACTGATTAAAGTAAGCTTGTTAACCCATTTTGAGTTGCTTTCCTTTAACAAAGCAGATCCAAGAACCTGTGGTAGCAGCAAATCCTGAGGACGTTCTTGGGGTGCTTGCTGCTACAAAGAGATAAAGAAGGAAACTATATCCTGCTCAGAAACTGGGCATAGACCATTACCTGACACCATATACCAAAATCAAGTCTAACTGGGTGCATGATCTAGGTATAAAGGTTGATACTGTAAGCAATCTCGGAAAACAAGGAATAGTTTACCTGTCAGATTTGTGGAGAGGGAAAAACTTTATGACTAAACAAGAATTAGAGAGTATTATAAAATGCAAAATAGATAATTTTGATTACATAAAATTGAAAAGCTTCTATACAAACAAAGCCAATGTAACCAAGATTAAGAGGGAGGTGGGAAATTGGGAAAGAATTTTTACAGCCCATGTCTCTGATAAAGAACTCATTTCTAAAATATACAGAGAATTGAGCCAAATCTATAAGAATACAAGTCATTCCCCAATTGAGAAATGGTCAAAGGATATGAACAGGCAGTTTACAGAGTAAGAAATTAAAGATATCTATAAGCACATGAAGAAATGCTCTAAATCACTATTGATTAGAGAAATGCAAATCAAACCAACTTTGAGGTACCACATCTCACCAGTCATATTGGCTAAGATGACAAAACAGGAAAATGACAAATGCTGGAGAGGATGTGGGCAAATTGGAACAGTAATGCATTGCTGGTGGAGTTGTAAACTGATCCAACCATTCTGGAAAGCAATCTGGAATTATACCCAAAGGGCTATAAATAATTTCATACCCTTTGACCCAGCAATACTACTTCTAGGGTTGTATCCCAAAGAGATCATAGAAGTGGGAAAAAGACCCCTATGTACAAAAATATTTATAGCAGCTCCTCTTGTGGTGGCAAAGAATTGGAAATTAAGGGGGGTGCCCATCAATTGGGCAATGGCTGAACAAGTTGTGGTATATGCATATTATGAAATACTATTGTGCAATAAGAAATGAGGAGCAGATGGACTTCATATTTACCTGGAGAGGCACCCCAGAGCACTGCACTAGCTGCTTCCTGCCGGCCTGCCGGGCTCTCCTCAGCGGGAGGTTAGCTTTTCTGTGTCATTTTGTGGGTTCTGTATCTCCAAAGTTTGTCTAGAGTCATTTTTTTACATGAATTGGAGGAGGTGGGAGCCAGAGCTGCATCAAGTCCTGTTTCTACTCCGCCATCTTGACCCCGTGGCTCATTTCTTGGGACAGATTACTTTAGTTCTACAAAATACTGATGGTTGCTGATAGGAGAATTCTTGAACTGATGATCTGTGGGACAGAGGAATCTCAAACCAGGGTCTCCCCTTCCAGAAGGAGGACGTAGGAAGAGATTTTTACCTTCTGGAATAGACTCAGGGAGAAAGCCTGTAGGGTAAGTTCCCATGGGGAATTGAAGATCCTTGAGGGCAGAGACTGTGTCTTGTCTCTGTGTCCCCATGCCGAGCACAATGCCTGGTACACAGTAGAGTTTAAAAATGTTTCTTGAATTGCAAGACCAAATGCAAGCACCTACAAGTGCCTCGCTAAAGGAAAGTTAAGTCACCAGGCACAGTGGACTAGCTAGCATCCTTTAGAGTATGCAGAATTCCAGCAAAATCTTTGCAGTTTTCTTTATTCTGTTTGTCACCCTCCTTCCAAGTTTCTTCCTTTGATATCACTGATGAGACTTGACTTCTCTGAATCTCACTTTCAGTAAACCTGTATTGCTTCTGGCCACATGAGAGAATATAAATAGACAGATAGTTCAATGTATAGACAGAATATGTGATTACTTGTACATATGATGCCATATATATATATAAGATAATACTTTCACTGTGAGTGTTAAAATTTCTTCATCAACAGCCTCAGCACCTGGACAGTTTAAGCCACTGACTTACTAGAGAAGAGACTGGCATTATTATAGATAAAAGAAAGCAAATCAAAAAGAAATGTGGTCTACAATAAAAACTCCTCCAACCTGACCTATTCCAACCTGTTATTAATGATTGAAAAGGGGAATTGAAGAAAGTGCACACACACACACACACACACACACACACAATCATTTCATATAGCATTTTAATTGATATAAAGCATTTATCAAAGTAAGGGACAACAGGGGATCTCAAAATTGCCTTAAGAAATATTTGACTAATTTATTAAGTGACAGCCAAGAACAAGAAACAAGCTAGTTGGCTCAATGTATAGAGAGAGCACTGGGCTTGTATTCAGGAAAACCTAAGTTCAAATCCAGCCTCAGACACTTAGTAGCTATGTGACCCCAGGCAAAGCACTTAAACTTTGTTTGCTCAATTCACTGGAGAGGGAAATGGCAAACCACTCCAGTATCTTTGCCAAGAAAAGCTCATAGACAGTATCAGCATATGTTCCATAGGGTCGTGAAGAGTCGGGAACAAGAGAATGCCTGAAAAACAATGGGTGAAACAGGTTTGGAACACAAACTAATTTGTAACATCTCGTGGCAAAAGAAGGTGGAAGATTAAGACTTATCTCCCATAAATTATTATTATTCTCTCTGTACATTGGCATATATGAGTACTCACATATGCTCTCTCTATATTCATATACATGAGTTACTGATATGTTCTCTCTATGTATATATATGTATATATTAAGATTCCTGTATTCTCTTTCACTATTCATATATGAGAACTCATCTATACTTTCTCTATATTCATAAATATAGAGTACTCCTATGTTGTCTCTATATTAATATAAAAAGCAATCACTCTGTATATTCATATATATGAACTCCTATATTCTCTCTCCCTTCATATATGTAAATACTTATATACCCTCTCTCTTCATATATATGAGTACTCACAAATTATCTATATATTCCTATAAATGAGTACTCATGTGTTCTCTCTTCATATATAAGAGCATATATCCCCATATAGAAGAGCACTATTATTAGTATATATATATACATTCATATATTAATACTTATGTATTCTATTCACATATATGAATCCACATATATTCTCTCACAGGGGGAGAAACAGTGAAATAATCATATATGAATGTGGAGAAAGTATATGAGGATTCACATGTAGGAAAAGGGAGAAGATATGTGAGGACTTATATACATATGAATTAAGAGAGAATATATAAGGGCTCATCTGTAAGAATATGTAGAGAGAATGAGTACTCATATATGAAGAGAGAATATATGTTATATAAATGAGTATATAGAGCAAATGAGTACTCATATATGTGAATATATAGAGAATTTTTGAGTCCTTATATATATGACTGTAGAGAGAAAATATGAGTACTTATATATAAATATAGATAAATTATATATGAGTACTTATATATGAATATATAATCTATATTTGTATGTATGTTTTCATAGATTTTGATATCTCCAAATATATGTTTATATTAATTTAATCTCTGTATTCACATATATATGAATTCTTTCTATATATGTGAAAATAGAGACAATATATGTGTACTCATAAACCTGAATATATAGAAAGAATATATGAGTACTCATTTTAATGAATATAAAGAGGAAAAAGGGTAGCTAGGTGGCGCTATAGTGGATAGAGTGTCTGCTCAGAAGTCAGAAGGATCTGAGTTCAAATTTGACCTCAGTCACATACTTAGCTATGTGACCCTGGGCAAGTCACTTCACCCTGTTTGGCTCGGTTTCCTCATCTGTAAAATGAGCTGGAGAAGAAAATGGCAAACCACTGCAGTATCTTTGCCAAGAAAACCCCAAATGGGATCACAAAGTGTGGAATATGACTGAAAAACACCTTAACAACAAAAAAGAAAATATGTGATCACTCATTAATAAGAATGTATAAAGTCAAACCAGTTTTATTAGTGAGACAGAGGAATGAATGGACAGGGATGTTGTGCATCTCTCATGGTCCCCTTGCTCCCCCTGCCTATATGATTCTAGGAATGGCAGTATTCAGATAAACCCACTATAGGCCCTTTAGGGTGGGTAAAATGATCCCCCAGAGGGTACTGTGGAGGCAGGGGAGCTGACCCATGGCCCAGGTGTAATTGGAGCAGGGTAGCTGGGTTGGGGATTCTTGACTTACTGGGTACAATCACTGGCTGGCTCTCAGCAAGGGATCCACTGTGCCCAAACTCAGCATTTCTTGACTTGCACTCCCTGAGTACTTCCAAAGACTGGAAGTGTATATCTGGGCAAAGAGGGGGAGTTGGTGCCTGGGGAGTAAGAGATGCCAGAGAACTCACTCAAAGCCCACCTGAGGTTTAGGTGCCTCATCGGGGACCACAAGTAGTCACAAAACACACACTAGAGCTCTCCCAGATCACTGCCCAAGGTAGATAAGTGGTCCACAACTAGTCACTACTGGACCTTCACCTTCCAGATTCCTGGACTCTGAAAATGTCTTGTCCAGTGGGGGGTGGGAGGCACCTCTGTCCCAGTAGGCAGGTTCAGAAAGATCTATGGGGTTTATTCCAGACTTTAGGGTTAGACAACCATCTGCAGGACTTGCTGGTTGGGGGTCTCCCAAAATGAAAGCATTAGACTTGTATGGTTTTCTCTTCTGAAGGGGGTAGTTGGATGGGGGAGGGTAGTGGGGGGTGGAGTCTGAATAGGATAGTAGGTTTTTATTGGATGAAGAACTAAAAGAAACCTCAGAGGTAATCTGGTTCAACCTTCTCATTTGAGAGAAAGGATAACTGAGGTCAAGAGGATGGGAGGAATGCAAAGAGCTCTTCTAGAAGAATATTCAGGTAACATTTATCTTTCTTTTACCCATAAGCTCTTCAATAGAAGGAGCACAAATATTCCATGGAGTTGGATCATTCCTTGACCCTGCTAGAAAGTAAATCGGATTTTGTATAATTCCATGAAACGTAAGTGTCACTTAGAAGTTGACTGTAATTTTAATTCCCCAGACAAGACAAATCCTTTCTTGGGTTGGCCTTTTCATGAGTGCTGCCCCATGTATGGGGCATGACATGGGAATTGCTAATTAATTTATGGAATAATTAGTGGTGACTACAAGAGCGTCCCTCTGGGTCAAGTGGTAGACAGACATGCTTGGCTCTTTTGATTCCTTCTCAGAAAGACCACAATGGCAGCAAGAATCAATCAGACTTTAATAAGGCACTGGGGGTACAGAGACAAAGGGCTTGGGGTGTAAAAAGGCAGAAGTGGGGATGGAGGATGGGGAATGGCATGATACAGAAAGGTAGGCTGTGTGGGGAAGAGACTGGGGGAGGGGAAAGTCACTTACATAACCATGTATTGTAGTTGGACATGTTTGGCAGCATGGACCAAAAAATTCAAAAAAAATTCAAAGATTGAAGACAGTTCAGGGGGCAGGATTTTGAGGTCTCATTTTAATAGGGTTTTGGTGGGGGACAGACTAACTTTTATCTCTGTTACCTTAGTGCTCGTTCATTAACATAGCCACATCATCTCAAAGTTATCAGCAACATTTTGTGTTCCACTAGTATTACTTTGAATATCTAAAGCTTACCTGAGACTTACAGACCATGGGCAGTGAGCAGGACCAGAGTCCTTACAGTAAGGATGTGATTTTAGTTCATTTATGAGGCAGTTTGCAAATAACCATTATGCTCCTTTGATCGGTGAGACTGTCTGTAAGTGACTTCTGGATTCTCTTTTTTTTATCATACTCCCTGCTATTGATACTTTATACTGGCTATTTATAAACTTATTATACTAACTAGAAGTGGAAGGGGGACTAGAACATGATATAGTTTTAACACAACATGCATATGAAGGATGTAAAAGATATGGGCACCATAGGTGGTAGGCAACATTTTTCCAGGGTCAGAGTAAACTTCAAAGATCTATGTTGATTGCATTAAAATTTCCATATTCACCTCTGAAGATTTTGAGGTAGCTTGCATTTATTATAAAATTATAATTGTTGAGTACAGGCAGACTATATTACTTTAAAAAAATTAATTTAGCTATTAAACTCTAGAAAACTCTGCCACTGTTTAGTGTGCACCTTATTTCCTAGCACATAATAAAATAATTGAATTGTTAATTTAAAAAAAAGAGGAGGGCAGGGACATGGCCAAGATCCCAGAGCCAGTAAGGGACAGACCCCAGTCTTGAACCTGCATCTCCCTTGCCTGCCAGGCTAGCTGATTTTCAATTTGGTCTTTCCCTCCTCTGACAACCAAGCTCCATGGGCTGAAGGTCCCTGGGAAGGGACTCTCTAGAAATGGGTTATCACCTTCACTGAGATTTGGGCAAGAGCTTTGGGCAAGAGCCATAGAGCTACGGGTTTGAGGAGTCTTCGTTTATGACTATGGGTCCTGAAGGACAAAAAAAAGGCACCTGGGCTTTGGGCCAGCCTGGAATGCACACTTACCAAGGTGAACCTGAGCAAATCTCATGCCCTCCCTCAATGAATTTCTTCTATTTGTGAAATAAGGGGAATGACCCCTACCAGATCCATTTAAAACCCTACTTGAGGGTGGCTAGGTGGCGCAGGGAATAGAGCATCGGCCCTGGAGTCAGGAGGACCTGAGTTCAAATCATACATAACACAAAAACTAGCCATGTGACCATGGGCAAGTCACTTAACCCCAATTGCCCTGCCTTACCCTCTCAAAAAAAGTTAAAAAAAAACCCTACTCAAACATTTTTCTGGGACTTGGAGGCCTAGGCAAGGTTCTCCTTTCCTGCCCCTGAAAAACCACAGTGTAGTGGGGGAGAAAGAAGTGCCTTTGACATGGTGAATATGGTATTGGTGTCAAAGAGTTGGGCAAAGGAGAGAGACCTAGTGACAGAGGGGTCAGGAGAGGCTTCATGGAGAGGGTCAGCATCAAAGCTGGGATTTCAGTGATGGGAAAGGTGAAAATTGTTGACAGTACAGAGGTGGGAATTCTAAGCAGAGCAGAGGGCCCAGCCTTGGCTGCAGAAGGGAACTATGGGAATCAAGGTGGGGAAGGGAGTCCAAATAGCCCCTTTGGCCAGAACCCATGTGCAATTTCCTTTCCCACCCTGAGCAGGTATCTGTCGAGTTATGCCACCCAGAAGGAGAAGGCTTCTTGCCCAGAGTGCAGAGATCAGTCTCATAGTTACCAATCACAAGATTATCTCCTTGATGCAAACACCCAGAAGAGGAAGATGAGGCCAGAAGCTAAATCCAACTGTTTGTCAAAACGAGGCCAGAAATCTAGGCCAGCTTCTCTGTTCACCAGGAATGCTACAGGCATTTCAGCAGCAGCTCCAGCCGTGGGACAGTTACGTTCTGAAATTATTAGAGAAGAAACCGATGTTAGTATAAAGATAAAAGAAAGCAAAACTTAAAGAGAGGTGGCCTACAATAAAAGCCCCTCCAACCTGACCTATTATCAATGATTGAAAAGGGATGTGCAGAGAAGAAATGACACATACACACACTTAATATATTAATTTCATATAGAATTTTAATGGATATATTCTCTCATAGTAGGATGATGAAAGGGGATTTGAGAAGTGCCTTAGCAAATATTTGACTGACTTACTAAGGGGAAGGACCTGGCACAAAAGTGCCAAATAGATTTTGAACATAAACTCATTGGTAAAATCTCATGGAAAAAGAGGGTGGCATATTGGGACTTAGATCCTTATCGATGAGTGTTCATATATTCTCTCTCAATATATATATGTATATATATTCATATACATAACACTCACAAATACTCTCTGTTTACATGTATGGATACTCATATATTCTCTGCATATTCATAGGAAGTGGATCACTTTATTGCTTCTAGCGTCTTACTGCTCAGTACCTAGGTCTGGACACTATATTTTAGTGTCCTTTGATTTATTCTTATATATCATGGTTTCTTCTTCTCTTTTCTCCCAACCATTCCCTATTGCTAAAATAGAAGCTGTCCAATCTGGAAACTAAAAGGGGTGTCTATCAGTTTGGGAATGGTGAATAAATAATGACATATGAGTGTAATGGAATATTATTTTACTATAAGAAATGATGAAAGACACAGTTTCAGCAAAACACAGGAAGGCTTATGGGCTTATGTGAACTAATGAAGAGAAAAGTGGGTAGAATCAAGACAATGATTTATATAAGAACAGCAACATTGCAAAGACTAAAATATTTGAAAGACTTAAGAATTCTGATCAATATAATGACCAAGCAATTCCAAAGGAAAGCTGTTGAACAATGCTATGTATCTCTTGGTGAGGTGGAGATGTGTGCAAAGTGGATAGGGTCTAGACCCAGGAAAAACCGAGTTCAAATCCAGCCTCAGACACTTACTAGCTGTGTGACCCTGGACAAGTCATTTCACCCTGCTTGTCTCAGTTTCCTCATCTGTCAAATGAGCTGGAGAAGGAAATGGCAAACTACTACACTATCTTTGTCAAGAAAACCCCCAATGGGGTCACAAGGAACCTGAAACAACTGAACAACCACAAATACATCTCTCAATAGAGAGGTAATATCCTCAGGTTGGAGAAAGAGATTTTTTTGACGTGACCAATATAGTTTTTGTTTTGCGTGACTACATATATTTGTTACAAGCGTTTTGTAATTCTTTTATTTTTTTTAACGGTTGAGGGTTAGGGGAGAAAAATATTTTTTTCTTAATTGAAAAAATCAAGTTTAATTTTTAAAATATCAGTTACCTTTGAATTGTATGTCTGTGACTAAGTGGATCGATTTAGGAAATGAAAAACTATTTATGTCCTTCCTCTGTTTATTCTCTAAGTCCTCAAATTAACAACCTGTGTGGGGCTACTCTAATTTGAAACAGGGATTACATTCAGAGAAGAAACAATACATTTGGTGCTTAGGAGGTCCTCATAAGGCCCAAATCACATTGATTCTCTTTCAGTGTGGGTCTCAAAATTCAAGGAAGGCACAAGACACGGTTCATATTGCAGAATTCTCACACTTCCAAAACCATCAAATAGATGATCCAAGGTATTAGTAATGGCCTCATTGGTCATACAATTGTTTAGCACCTATGTTGTAGGGAAGTAGCTCCTGTGATTCCAATAGCTGAAATTCCATTTCTGTGTGCCTGTAACATTGGAAGGAAATGTACTCGAATCACCTGCCATTGGCTTAACTACTGATCCGACTTCTTCATGCTTGTCAATCATGCAGAGTTTAAATGAGATTTTTACCAGGCCCTACTGCAAACATAAAGTAAGTCAGCAAGACTGGGGGTCAGTGAGTGTATATTCAGGCACTGGTCACATTCCACTAGGGATGTCTAAGGCGTCATTGGGATTGAAACTTTTCCCAGCATGCACATTCCTCTTCCCTGCCCTGCAGAGGAGAGACCCACAGTAAGATAAGAAAGCCCCCAGAAAGAATTGCTTTGCAACCAAACTGGTAGAGACTGGAAATAAGCTTGGATTCGGTAGAGTTATCTAAGGGTTTGTCTCTCAAGTCTTTGCCCCAGACTTTTTTTTTTTTAGTGGTTTTGCCTAGATGCTGCTATGCTCTGACCTAGCATTGGTAAGTCTTTGTAATGAGTGTTTTCTAAGGAAGATGGGGTTTTTAATAATTTATTTGGGGAAAGTGAAAGTTACCCTTAGGGAAAATGAGTCTCCAAGGAATGTCTCATGCTCTAGACTGTTGTTACTTTGTGCTAATCCCTAAAGTGTGTGACTGATTGCTGTCTCTCTGTGCCTTCACCCCTCCGCCTCTCTCCCATTCTATAATATGGGAAGAAGCTATTCCAACAAATTGGGTTTCTTCCTGAAGCATCAGATCTGTATCTGGTTTTGGATGTGGTCATAGAACAAAACAGACATGGAGAAAGCCAAAATGTCTTTGAGCAATTTGTATCGAAGAGCCAGTTAAGAAATCTCTTGACAGCTGAGAATGAAGTGGCTGGAGAGGACAAGGGGAAGACATTTCAGTGTTAGAGATGGAGAGCAAGAGGGGACATCCTCTCTGGCCAGCTAGTCCAATCCCCTCATTTCACAGATGAAAAAATGGAGTCTGAGGGAGGTCAAGTGACTTGCCCTAAACTATGTCCGACTCTTTGTGACCCTGTGGGCCACAGCACGCCAATACTGGCCAGGAGGTTTTCTTGGCAAGGATACTGGAGGGGCTGGCTATTTCCTTCTCCTGCTCATTTTACAGATGAAGAAATTGAAGCAAACAGGGTGAAGTGACTTATCTAGGGTCACACAGCTAATAAGTGTCTGAGACTGGATTTTAACTCAGGTATTCCTGACTCCAGGCCCAGAATTCCATCCACTGAGCCATCTAACTACCCTAAATTACTCAGGTGTAAGTATTAGAGATAGGACTTAGAGGCAGGATTTAAAGCCAGCCTCGCTGTCTCTAGGGCCATTATTCATTACCACTCCACAGCACTGCCTCAGGGCAATGGGCTGCTGATAGGTTGTTGGCAGCTTGTTTGATTTGGTTTGGTTGGCAATTGTGTTTTTTAAAAGCTTAGATCAGCTTTTCCAAGACCAGACTTCAAAGCATTTCAAAGTAGAGCATGACAAACCCTGTGTATTCTTCATGCCTCAGGACTAACCAGAGCCTGTGCCTGCCATGGCTTTTCACTGGTCACAGCAAGCTCTAGCTCCTTCGGAACCCAGTTGCAGTTAGAATTGGCATATGGTCTCTGGTGGCTCACCTTTTCTTTTCTTTTCTTTTCTTTTCTTTTCTTTTCTTTTCTTTTCT
>NW_027187223.1:70594-91782 GCF_028583685.1 Petaurus breviceps papuanus
TTTCTTTTCTTTTCTTTTCTTTTCTTTTCTTTTCTTTTCTTTTCTTTCCTTTTCTTTTCTTTCGTTTTCTCTTCTCTTCTTTCCTTTTCTTTTCTCTCCTTTTTAAGTTTCTTTTTCTTTTTTTTTTTTTGGAAGGGGGAGGGCAAGGCAACTGGGGTTAAGTGACTTGCCCAAGGTCACACAGCTAGTAAATATCAAGTATCTGAGCCTGGATTTGAACTCAGGCTCTCCTGACTCCAGAGCCTGTGTTCTATTCACTGTGCCACACAGGTGTTCCCCTCACTTTTCTTTTTAAAGAAGAAAGAAAATTAAATTTGTGAGTTTTGTCTAATGTGCACAGGTCTTACAGACGAGTTCAAAACTTGACTTGTCTCAAACCAGTGGTGTCCATGTTGCCTTGGGGCTTTTCCTGTTGCTCAGAGCTCTGGGACATGACTAGCTTTGGATTACTGCTGGAAAATGTAATCTCTTCCTCCATAGCTTTGTCACGTTGGCCATCCTGAGGACAATTCCATACGGCTGACCTCATAGGGCTGTGGATAGAGTTGATGGGGGTGGAAGCAGAAGGAGCTGGGTTTAGATCCAGCTTATGACACTGTGTGACTCTGGGAAGCCGCTTCTATTCGCTGTACCCTAAAGCATCTCTCTAAGGTAAGGGTTGGGAACCTTGGACCTCAAGTCCACATGTGGCCTTCTAGGGCCTTGGGTGCGGCCTTTGGACTGAGTCCAAGTTTGACAGAACAAATCCTTTTATTTATGAGATTTGTTCTGTGAAGTTTGGGATTCAGTCAAAGGGCTGCCCTTGAGGACCTAGAGGTCCACTTGTGGCCTTGAGGCTGCAGGTTCCCCACACCTGCTCTAAGGACAGAAGTGGTAGGGGAAATTCTTCACCAAAGATCCAGTGCCAGTGAGCACCCCGTTATTCCTGATGCTTCCTTGCCCAGTATTCAAATGCAAGCACATGGAGAAGCTCTACTTCCTACCCCTTTTGCCCCTGGTGGATTAATAAAAAAAATAGTCAGTTATGTTAAGGCAACAAATGTATTCTCACTACATTTTACCCTCAGGCTACTGACTATCCCTACAGCCCTTTGGGATGGTCTATAAATAGTATTATAATTATCACTAATACAATCCAAATTGCAACCTCTCTTAGGGATAGAGCATACAATACATACAAGCATTAATATTACACTTAGCATTAGTATAATTTAAATTAGATTCTTGGTATGTTATGATCATAGATCTTGCTATTTGTCCCATAGAGTCTCATGGCAAGTCCTGTACAGATCAAGCCAGGAGCTGATATAAGAGAATGTGTTACAAAATCTCTTCATCTCTTCCCATTCAAGCCAAAACCCTGTGACTTTATGTCTGGTGATCTCTGTCATGCCCCTCATCATTTATCTTTCTTCAGGTCAGGCATGGCTAAAGTCTCTGATTGCCTGGACCACCACCTAGTGATACTTAAGCAATCATTCTTGTATCTTGGTGAGGTTTTCTTGTGTCTTTGGCCAGTCTAAAGGTTGTAACCCCTCTGCTTCCAATGGGGATGTCTAAGTAAATGGAATTCCCCACTGCCATATTAGAAATATTTTGTATTTTGCTTTTTGGAGGGGAGAGGGCAGAGCAATTGGGGTTAAGTGATTTGTCCAAGGTCATATAGCTAGTAAGTATGTCAAGTGTCTGAGGCCAGATTTGAATTCAGGTCCTCCTGACTCCAGGGCCGGTGCTCTATTCACTGTGCCACCTAGCCTACCCAATATTTTGTATTCTTGTGTATCTTGCTTGTCATGACTGTGATTTACAGAAATGATTGGATGCCAAGCAAACAACCAGAGGGTAAAGCCATTCTTGGTTGAAGAAAGGTTCTCTGAGGTGCCACACAGGGTGGGGGATGAGATATGCAAGGAGGAGCCAGCAGTAGGGTCAAGAAGGCACTGATGATGAAAGCATAGCACCTGCGCATCTGTTAAAGAGAAAAAGATCTTGACAGATCTCTGTACATAAGTTGCCTTCAAAAGACCTGAAACCATTTGGCAGGTCCATCTGTGATCCAGCCAGTACTCCACTTCGCCACCCCAGTGCTCTCCACTTGAATGAGATGCTGGAGTTGGGAGGGCAGGGGCTACTCCAACAGATTTTGGCTCTTTCTGAAAATCTGGGAATTTCTTTCTTCTTTTCCAAATCAATAGAAGATGGAACAATAATTTAAAACTCATCCACCAATCCAGGATGATTTCCCTCCAACCTATTAATTAACTGGCTCACTGCTTTTCAAATGATTGCTTTCTAATTGGTAGCCTTTGCAGGCTCTAAAATTTTATTCACTTTAGTCTTAAGCATTTTTCTATCATCTCTACAGCCTGTGCATTATAAGGTAGATGAAAGTTCCACATAATGACCTGGGTTTTTACCCAGTCCTTGATTGTGAAATGTGATCTGTGAGTACTCTCATTAATTACTGTCCAGATATAAGAAACAATTAACAATGCTAGCCCTTCGAGGGGAGAGTCTGTTTGTTCATGTACAGGTGAGAATAAAAGCTAGCTCTGCATACGTGCAGATTGAAATGTTTTTGTGGAGCTTATTAGTGCGCAGGCTAAAATAATCTCTCCATTATACTGTCCTAGGAACCTAGTTGTTGCTAACGGATCCAAGTAAGAGTTTCAGTGGAGACCTACTCTTGTGGTAGGGCCAGAGTAGTGCTGTGCATTGAATAACTTCCTTTTCTATCATTAGTCCCAGTTTATTATCAATACAAGATTTGGGGGGACTGGAGACCCCTCCACAAGAAGTTTACCTGTTTGGGTGCTGTCTTTTTCCAATGGTTTAAAGGACATGTCAATGGGATGGGCTGCTATCTTCTCATGAAGACTCTTTTCTATTGATTTTAAGCCATTTGCAAATGGCTTCAGCACCACCTGAGGTAGCAATGGCAACATGTTTGTTAGGGATGATTTTGGGTTCATACTAATATAGAAATCAGTATTATACTCGAGTATCAAGGGCATATATTGACTCAGATCCTTGGTCTCCATGATTGTATAATATAAGAACAGGGCCATTTCCCCCACAATAGTGTATCTAATCTGAGAGCCAGTAACCATCTTTTTGGTCCCAAACCCTACTGTCATGTAATTACACCTCTTCATTATCTTCCTTTGGCTTGATCCAGAAGAACCAAGTCCTGAAATCTCCTTGATACCTGATATCTAGTCTGGACCAAGTCCTAAAATCTCCTTGATACCTGATATCTAGTCTATAAAAGGAGTTTGAAGAAACAGAAACAAGGTACATGGTGTCCTGTACTGCCTCCTTCACTTACTCTTAATACAGCTGTGGGTAGCAACCCCATTGGGGTTTAAAAAACCATGCTCTAATGCATGCTGCTGTTTTTTTCCTCTTTCAAAATGCCTAGATTTCCCTGTAACTTCATATATTGGTCCTAGCATCATACCTAAATGTCGAATGTGGTTTCTCCAGAAACCAAATAATCCATCTAGTTTCTGCATCAACTTTTTCTCCTTTAGGGGATTAAAAGCTACATTTTTAAAAACTTCTTGCTGAAGAACGGATATGCCTTCTGAAGTTCTGAAGTAATATGGATTATATGTCAATCCTTGGTATGGATTTCCTTTGAGGCAATACAAACATTAGCCCCACTAGGCATAAAGCACAAATCTGATTTCCTAGGGTTTTTAAATAAGCAAGTCTCAAACTGATACTCAACAACAAGTTTCCTTCTCTGCCCAGCTGGAATTCATCTGTCTCCTTCTGAGTTGATTGGCTGGCAAATTGTCAAATATCCATCGGTCAGTCAGCACTGCCCTCAAGCAAACATGGAGTGGGTGCTCAAGTTTCAAGTGTAGGGAACACAGGAGCCAAGCTCAGTCCTGACTCCAGAGCAGCCTGAAGCCCAGCGCCTTCAGTGGATCTCTTAAGAGACTATCTATGAGCATTAGCTGGCTATACCCAACTTCTGACTGGTTTACCAATTAATTTGTTTACCAATTAATTGCACTAACATCTAAATGATGATGTGTTTACCAAATTTTATCATTAGTGGTCTGTCCTACATAGGCATCCCATATGTTTATCAGTTATTTATGAACACACACACATATTGCTTACCAACCTCTACCACATATAAACTTATCTTCCAGGATTATGAGGAATAAACATGAAAATATTTCAACACAAAATAGTGGATTAATAAAAAATGGAGTCACAGATAACTAACTTATTCTCAGTTCACCTGGCACTTCCTGCCCAGGTGCCCAGTCCCAACTGTCTTTCAGTCCCTGGGTACAGTAATGCTCCTAGACAGCTGGCCATCTTCAGTGTTCAAAGGTCTGCATGTCTTTTTCCCTCAGCTGCCGAGCGCTGGGGACTTTGTCCTAGATTTCCTGGCCAGAGTTTGGCCTGGTGTGTTCTCTAGACCTTTGGCCTGAAGGGGGCGTTAAGAGGTACTTGTCCCTGCTATTCTGCCATTTTGACTCTGCCTCCTTGAGATACTTTTAATTGTTAAATATTATTTCTCCCAAGTAGGGACATTTTGCATACTATATTGAAAACACATTGAGAAAGAAAAATATAAAACACCACAATAAGCAGATAACATGATCACATTAAATTAAGAATTCAATCTCCTTCTCCTTCTTCTGGGCTGACCACTTGGAAAGGCAGGGTACCTCATCTCTTGGCATTTGGAGTATTTCAATGAGTGACTTGGAGGAAAAGTGCTCCTGTATTGTGGAATGAGTGAGATGAACTGGCCGTGTTAGTAGGAATGTGCCATCCAGGGGTGGAGACCCTGCAGCCTTAAGGCCACATGTGACCCTCTAGATCCTTAAGTGAAGTTTGGATTCAGTCAAAGGGCTGCATTTGAGCACCTAGAGGGCCACATGTAGCCTCGAGGCCGAAGGTGCCCCACCCCTTCTGGCTATCCTAAGGATCATGTCCATGGTGATTTTTCTATGGTTCTAGTCCATGTAGACATCAAATCCATCCAGGTATCTGAAGGGAGATTCTGTGATGGACCGTAAAGAAAGAATGAATAAAAAGTTTGAAAAAGAGTGCCTACCTTCTGAGAAGGCTTGTGTACCACTGAAAGCAACTCTGTTCTCCTCTGCAGACTAGACAGTTATAGAAAGTCTCATTCTCATGATCCAAGCATATCTCCCCCCAGAAGACCACTGACATAGTAAGCTCTGAAAGTACAATGTGCATTGTAAAGAAAGACCCCTTCTATGTTTGTGATATATTACATATTTCTGGGTTGATATTTCATCCAGCGTTATAATAAGATTTTTTCAAATTCTTCACTGTACCATCTAGAATAGGTCTAGGCATCTTTCTTTTACCTCTTGGTACTGCTTCCATATTTTTTCTTGGCTTCCATTTGAATATAGATTTTTGCCTGATTAGTCTGTCTTAACACATCATTTTCTCTGCCAAGAAGAGAGGCAGCTCCTGTAACTTCTACACATTCAGGACAGATGTATTTGGCCAGAGCAGCCTCCCTCTGGAGCTCTCTCTTTTTCGTGACTGGCTCTTCTTTTTCTCTTGGAGAGAATCCAAGTGCTGCTTGAGCCTACTTTCACAATGCAGCACAGATTGGTTTTGGGTGTCCACTTCTAAAGCAGCCTGGTTTTGTTCTTCCATAAGGGATTGTACTAAATTTGAAACTTGATTACACTTCAATTTAAACTCTTAAAGTCTCTCTTCATCCTCTATTTTCAGTTGCCTTAATTTCTCCATCTCTTCCTTTTGGATTTTCATCTTTTCATCAACTTCTTTTATTCTTCCTTTAGTTTCTTGAGCTTCATCTTCCAGAATCAAGAGATCTGTTGACTGGTTTTCTTCTTCATCCTCAAGACCTTTTATTTCTGAAGTGATATTTATTACTTTAACCTTTATTTCTTTTAAATGTCTATAATGACTATCAATAGCTCGATTCTTCCTGACATCCTTTTCAAGTGAATACACATGTTACTGAAATGATGACAACTATGCTATTTTATTTTCTACTTCTTTCTCGAAATTACTTATTTCTAGTTCCACATCATTCAAGTGAGTATGTCTCAATTCCTTACATGAGGACTAGCATCCTTCAAACAATTCATCACCACAGTCAGTTAAAACTTTGCTACAGTTCTTGAGGAGCCCCTGAGCCTACATCTGTGTACAAGGCAAAGATTAAAATTTTTTCATTTAGTATTTTACATTTCCCCAGTTAATGTAAAAACAAATTTTCACATTCTTTTTTTAAACTTTGAGTTCCAAATTCTCTCCCTTCCTCCCTCCCCATCCCCATTGAGAAGGCAAGCAATTCAATATAGGTTATACCTGTATAGTCACGCAGAACATATCCATAATGGTCATGTTGTGAAAGAAAATATGGACAAAAAACTCAAGAAAAATAAAGTACAAAAAGTATGCTTCAATCTGTATTCAGACACCATAAATTCTTTCTCTGGGGATGGATAGCATTTTTCATCCTAAGTCCTTCCAAGTTGTCTTGGATCATTGTATTGCTGAGAATAGTTAAATCATTCATGGCTGATCATCTTACAATATTGCTGTTATTTTGTACACAGTACATTTCACTTTCCATCAGCTGGAAATTTGTTTCACTCCATCTTCTCTAGAATTTCTTCAGAGTCATTTTTTAAAAGTATTGGGAAGGGTTTGGGGGAAATCTTAGGTGAGTCCCTGCCTTTACTCCGCTTCAAAGAGTTACTTTTAATAAGCAGCATTGACTCTCTGCCCCTTGTGTCAATCAAAGCATTGATTGCTGCTGCATCATCTATTTCTAAAGCTGTGAAAGCTGTTAGAAATTCCAGGTGATAGGTGACTCTGTCTGTGACATCATACACTTCACACTCAAATGCTGACATGATTATTCTGTGGTTGTAGAGAGCCTGATGGATAAAATCTTTTCATCAGCCCCTAAAGGACTTGATCATATTTGTGGCTGTCACAAAAAAGCAAAGAGAAGGCCCTGTAATCAGGACTCAATGACCAAAGCAAATTCAGGGTTCCAGAGACAAACACAAGCTCCTGGTGGGCCCAGAGGGTGGAAAGTTAAGTGCCCTTGTCTATGGGTATTGTCCACTGCTTCAAGAGGGGTCAGAATCTGGGGGCCAAGCCATTCTGGCTGCTCAGATTTTCAATCTTTCCATTGCTGTATATGTGATTCTTCTTTCTGAAGTTGAAAATGTTCTTCATCATCTTTTTTCTATAATTTGATGGATATCATGTCTTGAACAAATGAATCTGTGCCTTTGCATGGACTTTGGCCTCCCCTCCATATGCCCATGCTGCCCTTCATGTCACCTCCCAAATCACTTTGTGTGTACAAATGTACATATATACATATCCATATGTGTGTGTATATATATATATATATGTGTGTGTGTGTGTGTCCTGCATTTTCTGATCCATGGACATGAAATCTTTCAGTAGAAAGTAAGCTCCTTGAGGGCAAGATTGCTCCCTTTCCACCTTTGTACCTGCAGTGTACCTGAGAAATAGTAGGCATCTCATCAATGCTGGTTTACTGACTACTCTAATGACTAGGACAGGGGTAGGGAACTTGAGGCCTCGAGGCCACATGTGGCCTTTTAGGTCTTCAAGTGCGGCCCTTTGACTGAATCCCAACTTCACAGAACAAATCATTTTATTGGGAATTTATTTTGTGAACTTTGGATTCAGTCAAAGGGCCACCCCTGAGGACCTAGAGGACCACATGTGGGCTCAAGGCCATAGGTTCCCCACCCCTGGGGGATATACTTGATCCAGCCCTCCAACTCTCTAACTAGAATTCTTATCACAGCCTGGGAGAAGGGGTGATGGCCTTGGGGTCAATGGACATGACTAGGAAACCCAAGTCATACTTTTATTACTTATCTGACTTTGGGAAGCCCAGACCTGTTTATTCATCAATAAAATGTCAAATGACAGTGCAAAGCAGGAGCACAGTTGAATTTAGGGAAGCATTGTAAACAAAGTTCAGGCTATTTCAATAATCCTGTCATTTTTTTGTCCTAAGGTACTTGCCAAGAGATGATTTTTTTTAACAATTGGGTTAAAAACCTCCTTCTATCTTATCTTGGGCTTATCCCAATGGCTACATATGTACACATGACCCTGCAGGGTTGGCTGGCTGCCAGATGTTTAGGACATCTGGAGAGCCTGCTCTTCTCCCATTATTGTGGTACAGGATGAATGCATTTGGATGTTCTCATTTTTTTGTGGTTTAAAATAATCATTACACTTTTTTGTCGTGAAATATTTGTGTGTATGTGTACGTGTGTGTGTGTGTGTATGTGTGTGCTGGTGGTGGTTTCTGTGGATGGCCTCCTATTTTCTTGGTCAATTCTCTCATATTTCTGAATTATTCCGTAATGAAGTGGGAAGTGTGCTAGACCAAGGAATAAGAAGGCAAGAGTTCGAAGGTCGACTCTGACATTTACTTGCTGAATGACTTGGGCAATGCCCCTTCTCTCTGAGTCACATTTTCCCCACTGTAACATAGGAATGATTCCATCTACTCTGCCCATTTCTTATGATGCCTGTACAAAGAACTATACAAATAAAAAGGATTATCATCATTCTTCTCATTTAAAAATGCAATAGACTTTTTGCATTAGAAATAATAATAATAGCTAGCATGTATATGCCACTTTAAAGTTTGTAAAAACACTTTATACATATTTTCTTATTTGATCTCCCAACAACCCTGGGAGATTTTGTTGTTGTTTGGTCATGTCCAACTCTTCGTGACCCCGTTTGGGATTTTCTTGCCAGAGAAACTGGAGTGGTTTGCCATTTCCTTCTCCAGCTCATTTTGCAGATGAGGAAACTGAGGCAAACAGGGTTAAGTGACTTCCCCGAGATAACACAGATAGTAAATGTCTGAGGCCAGATTTAAAATCACAAAGATGAGTCTTCCTTGTTCTAGTCCCAACACTATCTACTTCTCCACCAAGCTGCCCTAACTCTGGGATGCAGGTGCTTTTATCATTTCCATTTTATAGATATGGAGACTGAAGGTAGATGAAGCTAGCTGCTTAGAAGAGAGAAATAACTCTTTACTGCTTGAGTGCTTCCCTCATAAGTCTGTGAGGTAATAGGGCAAATATCATCCTTCTTTTAGAGATGAAGAAACTGGGACTCAGAAAGGTCAAGTTACTGATCAGCAGGTCTAATGCCTCGTAAGTGGCAGAGATTCACTCTTTTTTTTTTTGCTTTTTTGGAGGGCAATTGGGGTTAAGTGACTTGCCCAAGGTCACACGGCTAGTTTTTTTGTGTTAAGTGTCTGAGGCCAGATTTGAACTCAGGTCCTCCTGACTCCAGGGCCATTGCTGTATTCACTGCCACACCTAGCCACCCCAAGAGATTCACTCTTGTCATTACAGTATGCTGCCCCTTTAATATGAAGCTGGAGGCATAGAGCATTAGACCTGCAGTCAGAAAGACCAGAGATGAAATCTGGCCTCAGACAGTTGCTTGGTAGCTGTGTGAATCTGAACAAGTGTGTCTGCCTCAGTTTCCTCAACTGTAAAATTGGAATAATAATAGCACCTACCTCCCAGGGTTGTTATGAGGATCAAATGAGGTCATACATTTAAAGTACTTTGCAAACCTTAAAAGATTATAGAAATAGTTATTGTTGGGGCAGCTAGGTGGTGCAGTGAATAAAGCACAAGCCCTGGAATCAGGAGGACCTGAGTTCAAATGCGACCTCAGATACTTAACACAAAAAAACTAGCCATGTAACCTTGGGCAAGTCACTTAACCCCAATGACCCTCAAAAAAAATAGTTATTGTTGTTCAGTCACATCTGACTTTTTGTGACTCCATGAACCATATTGTCCACGGGATTTTCTTATCAAAGACACTGGAGTA
Source organism: Petaurus breviceps papuanus (assembly GCF_028583685.1). NCBI lineage: Eukaryota > Metazoa > Chordata > Mammalia > Diprotodontia > Petauridae > Petaurus > Petaurus breviceps. The sequence goes on from NW_027187223.1 coordinate 80,510, forward strand.
GTTTGCCATTTCCTTCTCCAGTGAATTAAGGCAAACATAAGTTAAGTGATTTGTCCAGGGTCATACAGCTAGTAAGTGAGGCTGGATTTGAACTCACGTCTTCATGACTCCAGGTCAAGCACTCTATCCACTGCAGTGCCACCTAGCTCCTCTTGGAGATAGTAGCTATTAACTATTCTTCAATTCGCCATATACTTTCTCAAGACTCCTTTTAAATTAGATACAAAATCAATAGTAAGGCCCACACAACTTCAGAGAAAATGGCATGACCTTGCTCAGCCAATTATGGAAACACAAAATTTTCCACAAAGATTGAAGGTAAAATGATCAGGTGAAAATCCTGTCCCAGCCTAGAATCCAGCCACTAGGCAATGCCCAAAAGCTTCTCTCTGCTATTGATGGCACTGGTGGCTTGTTTTCTTCATGGGGTAATAAAATACATTCTTTCCCTCACAGGGCTGTTGCCAATCTTAATGCAATATAGACTTGTTGATAGCTATATCTATATATCTAAATATTTATGACATGTGTCTATGTACATAAACACATGACACATATATGTTCACATAAATATATACAGCCAATATAGAGACACATACAAATACATGTACATTTAGCACACATGCATGCATAGTACACACATAGACATATACATACCTATAAACTCCTAAAACACAACACACGTATGTATACATGTACATTTACATATAGTAGCATCATGGGGGAGATAGAGAGCAGTATGTGCCAGGTGGGTCAAATTACTGATATCACCTCATCCACTGGCTTCCCTCAGATGCAGGTGGAGACAGCCCAGGTCTTGCTCCCAAGATCCCCCAGGAAAAGTTTGGCAACAATGAAAGGTTTCTGAATGTGCACCAACCAAAGGTTAATTAAAAATCAAACACATAATGAATCCTAGGTGTTTCTGGAAGTACTTGACAAGTTGCATTGCATTACACAACTTCACTGCAGCCTTGGTTTTGAACACAAAGCATGCTCATTCAGAACACTCAATGACAATGAAACTTGAAAAGGGGTCATCAGTGGAAAAAGTCTAAGAAGCCCTGCATAGACCACTAGAACTTTCTTTGACTTCCTGAGACCTCCTTTTTGTATTGTGTCCCCTATTAGAATGTGAGCTCTTTGAGAGCGGGGACTGTGAGGCATTCCTGTTTCTATTCTCAGTGCTTTACACATAGTAAATTTTGTTTTAAGTTTTTTTTCATCCACCTATCTACCTCTCCATCCATCCATTTATAAGTTGCTGGTGATACTTTACATCTTCAGGTAATATTAACCATTTCAGCTATAGTTGCATGGCATCAGTGTCAGAGGCCTACCTTGGTTCCTTCCACCTACTCTAGAGTTGTGTGAGCTTGAGCTAGTTACCTTTCCCTAAGGCTCCTCTTCAGAATCTTTGCATTCCTTGGGGCTGTTGTGAAGAAATGCTTTTGCCAATCTCAAAACATATTAGTGATGTCAGTAGTTATTATTACAGAACATTCCCACTCTACCTACTTCACAGGTCTGTTAGAAGGAGCAAGTGAGAGGAGTGACAAAAGCCAGCAAGGGGCTCTCATCCTCTTCAGTCTTCTCTGCTGCCAAGCCTACCAGAGCTGCTGATGGATAAAGAGCAAAATGAAGGAAGGAAAGACAACAGACAGACACTTGCTGTCTGGCCATAAATATCCCCTAAGCGGAAGCACTAGTCCTAGGAAGAAAATAGCCCAAACTGCCCCCTGCCATAGTGCCGATGGCTTTCCTCTTGGGTTCACCCTTGGAGAGATGATCCTCAGTCACACAGAAAGGAGTGTGGAGTACTCTTCCCTTTCTGAGCCTCAGTCTCCCCTCCTGTAAAGTGAGAGGGCTGAACTAGATGGTCTTGAGACCTTCCAGCTCTGTATCTGCATTGAGGGGGATTAGACTTGAAATCTAAGATACCGCCATGTTTATCTATGCACAGCGGTTAGCCTTTGCCTTCTTTCTTCGTCTCTCAGTGTACAATTTAAGCTGCTCATCAGTATCGCATCTGTTTAAAGTGTTTTTTGTTGCTGTTTTTGTTAGTGTTACAGATATGGAAAAGAAGACTGGAAAAGGTTGATGTGACATATTCAAAGTCACAGTCAGCCAGGAAGTGATAAAGCTGGAATCTAATCCTGTCCTTCTTATCTCACTGTCAGAATGTCCACCGGAATTTAAATGCAACACAGTAGTTTAACACATCCATATACACTGATATTTCCTGAACCCTTGACCTCCTTAACATATCAACAAATGAGGGAATTAAAGATTGGGAGATCATAGGTTTAGGGCTGAGGAAACTGCCCAAATTGTCAGGTTATGACTAGAACTATAATTCTTTCATCTTTCATGGACTCTCCTTAATTTCTGTTCTCCTGGTGACCTTTGTTCTGTTGTCACTGGTGACCAGAGAACATAAAGGTTCTTGTGAGTTTTCAAGCAGCCTGGGCCAATAGAGCCTGTGATTTAGAAGAGTAGAATCATAGAGCTATAATTTAAACTCTAGAAGTCATCTACTACCATGGACAGGTGGGAGGAGGAGAGAGGCAGGGTCAGAACATACAGAGTCCTGCCTGACTCTTTGTGACCCTGTGGACAATACTGTCCATGGGGTTTTCTTGGCAAAGATCCTAGAGTGATTTGCCATTTTCTTCTCCAGTGGATTAGGGCAAACAGATTAAGTAACTTGCCCAGGGTCACCCAGCTACTAAGTATCTGAGGCTGGATTTGAACTCAGATCTTCCTGATTTCAGGTCCAGCACTGTATCCACTGAACCATTTAGCTGCCTTTCCGGGGCATGGAGAGTCGTTCCACATCTATGCCAGGTCCTTCAGTGACTTCCGGACTCAATGCTGGGGCAGAAGCTTGGCAACTTTGTCTCCTTCATTTCTGTGTCAAACTAAGGAGAGGTGGGGGAGGGGTTCTTCCTGTCCTGTTTAGGTTTGAGGTCACTTGTGAGAGTTGAATGGGACCAAATCAATTCCTCTCCGAGCTGCAGACAGACACCTTCTGGTCCCGGATTGGCTGGTCCTTAGAAGAGGGAGGGAGGGAAGAAGTCAGGGGGCTTACAAGGTAGATGTTTTCCCTGTGACCAAACATCTAGGTGGTATAGTGGAGTTCCTTGGTGGACGCACTCCTTCCCTTCCTCGGGGTGTATGGGCAGCGGAGGAGGGGCTTTCAGCTGCGCCTTTAATAGTTATCCAGCTTCGGATAACACTGACCAGGACTGCGCCCCCCATCTCTGCCTTCTCTTGTTATCCAGAAGATGTGAAGAGGCGAGAAGGGGGCTGGGGTTGGGGGGGGGGGACGATGGGGATGGGGAGAGGGGAGACCAACTGTCCCAGGCGGGTTGTCTTTGAAGTTGGGAAGGAACCTGATCAGATCCGGTGGGGGAGATGCCGACCCCAAGCTTCGCTTCCTACTTGGGCTCCAGAGTTGATCGAGTTTTATTGGGTGCACAGAAGGATGGACGGGGTAGAGGGGGAGGCGGGGGCGTCGGGCACCTGTCACGATCCCACTCCTCCCTCCCTAGATGTCCCGCTCCGGGAATCGCAGCCGTAAGATAAGCCAGCCGGCGGCCAGGGCACGGAGGAGGAGGAGGGGGAGAGGGCAGCTAAAATTAGCCCCGGAGGGCACGTGGGGGAGGGGAGGGGCACGGAAGCGGACCGACGGCCCAATGGTGAGTGGGGCGCCCGAGCCCCGGCGCATCTTGGGGAGTGGGGGAGGGCGGGTGAGGGTCTCCTGCCTCACAAAGGTGGGCGCCGACGTCACTGGCCGTCCGCGCCCACAGTGGGGTCGGCCTTGCCCCGACTAGGCTCTCCTCGGCTTGCGGCTCCGTGAGTACCCCTGGGACTTGGGGAGGGGACGAGGTGCAGGGGTACCTGCCTGGCGCCCCCCGAGGCTCTGGGAGCAGGGACAGTTAGAAGCCACCCGACGCTAGCCCCGAGGGCCCCGACCCGCGCCGACGGTTGGGAAATGGTCCCTACAAGACCCTACAGAACCTTGCCTTCCAGCTCCGTGGACGCGAGGGGGTGGGAGCAGGGTACCTCAGGCTCAAGGGTCTGACCCCGAAAGCCCCATGGGTTTTATACCGGACTTTAGGGTTAAATCACCAGAACTTCCTTAGGGGGGAATTCCCTAAGGGAAAGCATTAGAATGGTTTTCCCAGCGGGATGTCGGGGGCTGGGAGGGTGGTGTGAATGGACTTGTAGGCTCTCGTGGTCTGGAGGTCTGGAAGAGACTGTAGAGGTCATTGGGTCCAACTCTCTCATCTTACAGAAAGGGAAACTGAGACCCAGAGGAGAAGAGGGACTTGGGCAAGGCCACACAGCCATCAAGTGACAGAGCTGAGACGGAGCCCCGGTCTCTCTTACGTGCCAGGCTAAGTATTGTCTCCACTACCTCCTGAGACATGACCACACAGAGAGGCTTGTGACCTAGCTAGCTCCCACTTTTTACCTGATCCTGTGACCTCGGAGGGAGCCGGTGAAAGCTCATTTAACATCTGCCTCTCCCTCCTCTGCCAGCCAAGGTTCATGTGCGAAGATCCCTCTGAAGGTACTCCCCAGCAACAGGTTATACCTTCATTGAGACATGGGCAGGTTACTAGGGGCTGGAGAGGGCACGGTTACAATGATGAGCATGGGTCAGCCTGGGACAAACACTTACCAGGGTGAGCCTGAGCAAATCTCATGCTCTCCTTGAATGGGTTTCTTACATTTGTGAAATAAGAGGGGTGACCCCCACCTATTCTACTCATGGCCCTAGTTGAATACTTTCCTGGGTCTTGGAGATAAGATCTAGGAAGGTCCCTGTTTCCTCAAGAAGCTCACAGTCTATTGGGGACAAGAAGCAGCAGCCTTTTACATAGTGAATGTGGCTGGCATTTGTGGTGGCAAAGAACTGGGCACAAGAGAGAGGGCTTTGCAGCAGGGGCATCAGGAGAGGCTTGGTGGAGGGGGGCAGCATTGGAGTTGGGTTTTCAAGGATGGGAAAGAAGGTGGAAATTGTCAACAGAACAGAGATGGGAATTTAGAGGCAGAGCAGAGGGCCCAACCTGGGCTGCAGAAGGAAGCCCAAATAACCCCCTGACCAGAGTTCATGTGTCCTTTCCTCTCCCACCCTGGGCAGGTCTGGTGTGTTCTGCCACCCAGGATGAGAGGCGTTCTTCTTCAACCTGCAGAGATGAGCCTAATGGACATCGGTAAGATATTCTCCCTGCTCCAACAGCCCGAGGAAGACAATACTGATGAGAAGCAGCAGCTGAATCAAATTGTCCGTAACAACAATGCCAGGATCCTAGACCAGCTTCTTCTCCAGGAGCGCTATAATCGCTTTATCAACAGCTGCAGTGGCTGGGGCATGCCAGCTACCCCACTACGCCTAGCTGCCTCTCACAACCACCTTAGCTGCCTGAAAGTTCTCCTGGCTCATGGGGCAGAAGTAGACAGTCTGGATGTTAAGGCCCAGACACCCCTGTTCACTGCAGTCAGTCATGGCCACTTGGATTGTGTTCGAGTCCTGCTGAAGGCTGGTGCCAACCCTCTGGGCAGCATCTATAACAACAATTCACCAGTTCTCACAGCTGCTAGAGATGGTGCCAGTGGGATTCTGAGGGAGCTCCTGGGTCATGGAGCTGAGGTCAATGTCAAGGCTAGGGTGCCAGAGTGGGCTTCCAACATCACCTCCTGTTCTGGGCCTCTCTACCTGTGAGCTGTCTATGGCCATCTGGAGTGCTTCCGCCTTCTCCTGTTGTATGGAGCTGACCCAGACTACAACTGCATAGACAGACAGCTGCTTTCACGTATACCTAAGCCACGAACACTGCTAGAATTCTGCCTGCAGCACAGCTGCCCCCTTGAGTACATCCAGCTGCTAGTGGACTTTGGGGCCAATTTCTATCTCCCACCTCTCTCACTGGAGAAGACAGACTCACATGGAGAAGGTGTAGCCCTACTGCTAAAGGAAAGAAGTAAGTGAGAAGGGGAGGGGAGAGGGTTCTCTGGGGTAGTCTCAGGCATAGTTGGAATGGCCTTCCTCCAGTGAAGGCCCATGAAACATGTCTCTAAGTCAAGACCCTGTTATGCTAGAGCTCCCTTGGGAACCCCAACAACGCAAGATGCATTCTAGGAGAACACGTCAATTTTTTTATCCCCCTTTTTCCTAAGTGGTTGAATCCTGAACCTACCACTTACTACTTTTGTGATCATGGGAAAATCATTTAGAAATTTTTCTGGGCCTATAATTTCCTCAACTTGTAAAATGAGGAGGTTAGATGTGAGTTCTATGACTCCTTCTATGGATTCTCCTATGGAATCTTCTATGGGTTAGATGATTCAGAACTGTAAGAGACCATAGTCTTTTGTATGAGGAAAGAGCTTAAGGGACTTGCTTATAGAGTCATTAGCTAGATAATGTCAGAGTCACTGGACTGGTGACACCAAAGTACAACTTTCTTTTTGGAAGATTGGGATTGGGATAGGTGGAAAGCTGAGGAGGGGAGGGAATAGGAGAGCAAAATAAGGGTGTGGGAAAACTGCTTTTCCTCAGCTCTGTCATCTCTCCCTCCAGCTCATCCCAAATCCCTGATGTCACAGGCTCGTCTCGCAGTCTGAAAAGCTTGTTCTTGCCGGGTCAACGTCATCGACCAACTAGATATTCCACCTGTATTAATTAATTACCTCAAGCACCAAGTATAAGGCAAATGATCTGGGAAAGTAAGAGCCCTGAACACATCTACCCACAGCCTATACACCCAGAAAAGGAACACGTGTCATCTCCCTGGAGAGTCCATACCTTGCCTCAAAGCACATGAGAGCTATTTACTTTCATTTTTCTGTCCCAACAAAAGTGCTGAAAGGTAGACTCAGTGTTTATTTTGCCCTCCTCATTCCTTCACCCACCACCCCTACTACTAATCTAAAATCCTGCCACCATTTAGTTTAGTCCAAAAATCCTGTTAGCATAAGTGCATAGACAATTCCCCCTTTTCAAGCTATCTTAACTCTAGTTTGGTAAAGCGCCTCACTCACCCCCACCCCCAATCTCAAGTACACTATTGGTCTATAGTGGATTGCTCATATTGATTTTGCTCAGAGTTCAGAGACTCTGAAACCCATCATCCACTGGTCTTGTCTCCCAGCTTCAAAGGGGGGCCCATTCCTTTGAAAATAATAGCTTGTATTGTTATAGCTCTTTCCTTATTATGAGGAGTGTGATGGAAAATAGACAATAGCAGTCTTTTCACCCTCCTCACCTTCTTTCACAGATGAAAAAACTCACTTCCAAAAAGCTGAAGCAATTTGCCCAAGCTTGTGATGTATATAGATGAGTTCTGGATTCTCCTTCAGAACCCTGGGGTTAGAATACTTGCCTGGACACTTCTCACCTTTGCAACATTGAGTAAATCATCCGTTTTTCATGCTTCAATTTCTTCTGCTGTAAAATGAGGGGATTGGATTAGAATCCAATTAGGTCACATGTGTACTGAATTCCAACTTCACAGAACAAATCCCCTTAATGAAAGTATTTGTTCCATCAAACTTGGAGTCAGTCAAAAGGCCACACAGGAGGACTTAGAAGGCATGTGCCCTTGAGGCCACAGGTTTCCCACCCCTGGATTAGATAGTCTCTCCATCAGATCCTAAGTATCACAATCAAGACTTCTGTCCATTTCTGTTGACCATCCTCCTCCCTATCCAATATATGGTATAATGCCACCTCATACCTCAATGGAGTTCAAAACTATAAACTCCTTCCTCTATCTCTATCTCACTCAGGATGCTCTTCACTTGTAGGCAGAGAAATGAGGACCCCAGTTGTAATGCTCCTCCACAGCTTCAAGTGGAGGTGGAGTTTGCCAACAGGTGAGCTGAGAGGATCACCAAAGACCCTGGCTCAGAGCACATGGGAGCTATTTTTATGATTATTGTTGGCAACAGTGGTGTCTGGTGTAGTACACAGGCCTGATTTCCAGCTCTGGTCTCATTCAAACAGATCATGAAGCCACTGTTCCTGGCCTAATAATCTCATGGTACCCCCTTCCAATGTGGCAAAAGAACCTCATACCCATAAAGGAACGTGAAGCAGCAGGGCCTTGACAATGTAGGATGGGTGGTATTGGGGTTTAAGACCTCAGAGTTTTTGAGAAATGTTGGAGTTAGAGTCACCATCATCCCAAATGGGCCTATTTCATGCCTTAGGTTATTCACCAAGATAGATTCAGTGCTCCTAGCTCCAAGGTTCCAGAGATGAATGCCTAGGATTTCAGCATAACCCTCCTCACCCCTGCCCCTTTGCCTTGCACCTAGGCAAATCTTTTGCTTGGTTCTGCATCATTTGCAAAAACGAATTTTTTTCTTTCTTCTCCAACCTGTGCTTCTTCCCTGGCCCTGTTTGTCTTCATTGACCAGTCCTGAGCCCCCATTTCTCTGCTGTCCTCAATTAACAGTCCATCTTGGGCTGCCTTTGGAAAAATATGAAGCCCCTTTGATCTCAGTCCCGGGCAGAGGGGTGGAGATAGCCCTGGGGCCTGGAAGGTTATATCATCATGACACAAACTGAGTGAAAGATTTTGGATACCAACCCTCTCCACCTGACCTAGACTTGTGCCTCCCATGAATCAGCTTAGTCCCACGGTGGGGAACTTGTGTCTTTGAGGCCACATGTGGCCCTCAAGTGTGGCCAGTTTGGATTCAGTCAAAGGGCCACACTTGAGGAGGCCACAGGTTTCCCACCCCTGACTTAGTCACATTCTGGGAGACAGTACCAATACTGGCAGCCAGGGGACAGAGTTGGGGTTTTGGTTATTTTTTTTTTTCACTAACAGAAACTCACTAGGATTAAGGAAGGCATGGGGAGGCTATGATCTTTCTTGGGAGAGAGGAGCATGCCCAACAGTCAACTCATGATTTTGGATCCTTGAAACCCTGAAGTGTGACTTTAGGCTCAGAGAAGAATTGCTTGCTGTGGGCACAGGGTCGAGTACTAGAATTGACTTCAAAAGACCTTTGTTCAAATTTCAGCTATCTTTTGCCTCTAGGTAACCTTGGCAGGTCACAACCTCTCTGGGCCTATTCCTCAACTAGAAGAAGAGAGAAGTAGCCTAAATGGATTTCTAAGATTCTTTTGCAGCTCTTAATCATTACTATGGCTTGCTGGCTTTGTTAAAAAAAAAAAAAGTGTCTCTAAAGATAATAGGGGAGTGTTAGGGGAGTGGAGTGAGGTGGGGCCTTGAAAGACTTATTCTGCCTTGTCCCAAAGGGCAGAATCAGCAGTGATGGGAGGAGAGTTTAAGAGGCAGAAGTCAGCTCAGTTCAAAGCAAGGTTATCTCAATTGGAATTGTTCAAAGTGCATTGGGTTGCCTTGGTGTACATGTAGTGAATTCCCTCTCACTAAAAGTCTTCCGAGCTGAATAACTGCTCCTTGGGGAGGTTGCAGATATGATTGCCATCTAGATATGGATTTATTTTCGATAAGAGTTTATTTAGCAGCTATAGGTGCTCTGCTTGATGCTGGGAATACAAAATATAAAAAGACAGTTCCTGCCCTCATGGAACTTCTATTCTGCTTGATTAATAAGAGCTAGCATTTCTATAGCTCCAATGTGCTGGGCATTTTGTAAATGTCTCATTTGATCCTCCCAAGAACCATGGGGGGGGGGTTAGATACTATTTTTTTCTATTTTACAGATGTGGAAACTGAGGCAGAAGTTAAAGAACTTGCCTAGGGTCACTCAGCAAAGATCTGAGGCAGGGTTTGAACTCAGTGTGCCACCTAGTTGCCTGATTGAAGTCATATGTATTCAAGTAGATGTAGCACGAATGATGTTGCCAAAGGAGAGTAAGCCAGACACACTGTTTAGGGAATTAAAGAGAGTCAGACCACTTTCATGGGTCCCATTCCCAAAGAATGTTGGGAAGACACAAGAATGAGGGACAGGGGGACAAAGTTAATTTGCAAACTGAGGTTCAGCTGGACTGGTCTTCTGGCCTGGGTAGGAACCGATTAGTCCTGATGAAGGCTCCCTCCCTTCCTGCTTCTACTGACAATTCATAGTATCTAGCCCACTAGCTGAATGGGGGAGCTAGGTGGTACACTACTTAGGCGGGACAGCTAGGTGGTGTTGCAGTGGATAGAGCTTCCAACCTGGAGTCAGAAAGACTTCCTCAGCTCCAATTTGGCCCCAGACACTTCCTAGCTGTGTGACCCTAGGTAAGTCACCTCACCTGTTTGCCTCAGTTTCGTCATCTATCAATCAAATCAGCTGGAAAAGGGAATAGCAAAACACTCCAGTATCTCTGCCAAGAAAACCCCAAATGGGGTCACAGAGAGTCGGATAGGACTGAAAACAGCAAGGCATAGTTTCTTCCAGTTAAGGAAGCCTTAGGAGAGTCCTTCGGGCTCATTCAATCCAACCGCCTCATTTTACAAAGGAGGACACTGAGGGGAAGGTATTTGGATCCTTCTCTCCATTCACTCTGATCCCCACCCTGGTTCTGAGTCTGCACACAGGAAATGCTCAAGGCTTGTTGGACTGAATGGCCCCTTCTTCTCACCCAGGGCTTCCTAAAGTAGTGGTTTAAGGTCATGGGGTTAAGGGGCGCCCGGAGGGGCCCCAGGTGTCCCGAGAACAGGGTGCGGTCCAAGAGGGGACGCTGAAGCAAATCCAGAAGAGGAAGGCGAGCAGAGGCTAGCTTTCCGATGGAAGGGTTGTGAGGCTGAGGGTCCTCCCATCTCGACGTAGTTTAAATAGAGGTCCTGAGAGGCAGCCCGGCAGGGAGTGGGGTGGGGGTGGGGGCCAAGGAGGGCGCCCGCCCAACGAACTGCCGGCTCTGGGCGGGCGGTAACCCGGGACCAAATGCGGGCAGGGGCCGGGAAGTGAGCTGGGGCAAAACGAAAGACCGAGGGGCGCGACTGGGGCGCCGCACGTCCAGCGGTGGGCTGGGCCTGTCGGGGCAGGGGTGGTGGGGCCTGGAAGGCGGGGGATCGAGAGGGGTGGCTAGCCAGCTTTGGTTCGCGCCCCCCCCCCCCAGCTAATTTGCATTTAAAGAGACACACTCTGAGGCTGACTGAGGACGGGCGGGGTTCGCCTCCCGGCTGATCCTATTGGTCCCGGCGCCTGCCAGTCGGAAGGAGGGGAGGGGAGAGGAGTGGAAGGGAGGGGAGGGGAGGAGAGGCGAGAGAAGGGGAGGGGGGGGGAGGAGAGGCAGGGGGGGGGGGGGGGGGGGGGGGGGGGGGGGGGGGGGGGGG
>NW_027187223.1:91882-100037 GCF_028583685.1 Petaurus breviceps papuanus
CCTCCGGCACTGGCCCCCGCCCCGCCCCGCCCCTCCCCTTTCCCCCCGCTCCCCCCCCCCCCCCCGGCCGGGGGCGGCGAGAGAAGGGGAGGGGAGGGGAGGAGAGGCGAGAGAAGGGGAGGGGAGGGGTCCCACCCAGCGATTGTGGCGCCGGCCGCCGAGAGGAGCGAGGAGCGCTGGGAGCTGGAGGGGCGGGGGGAGGGGAAAGGAGGAAAGGGGAGGGGCGGGGCGGGGCGGGGGCCAGTGCCGGAGGTGACGGGAGCCCCGGCAGCGGCGGCGCGGGAGACAATACCCGGGCGGGGAGGCGACGTCTGCGGCCCGGTAAGTGGGAGACTCGGGCGGCCAGCGGGGAGGCTTGGCCGCAACTAGGGGTGGGGGGAGATCCGGAGCCCACGCGGCTGCCGCTGGACAGGGGGGCGCCCCGGGAAGGGGGGGGCACACCCACCCCTCCCTCCTTTGCCTGGCCCCTTGGAGCCCGGAGGCCCGGGGCACGCGCGCGCACACACAGGCATGCACACCCACACACATGCATGTACATCCACCCGCAGGAGCGCACACACTCCGGGACACACCCACTGTGACCTGACACGGAGGGCACACATGCTGCCATGAAGGGACCAGGAGACTCGTGCATTCCCCAACATACATGGAGGGACACACTCACAGAGGCATGCATTGAGAGGGGCAGAGGGACACAGAGAAACTGAGGCCTGAGGAGCGCAGCAGGGGCACCCGAGGTCACTGGGCCACTCTACCTTTTCTAGACGCTGCAGCTTTGTCCTAGGTGACTTGCCAGAGAAGCTGCTCTGGCCTCTCTGGCCTCCACCACACCCTTCTTTTCTTTGACCTCTTTCGCTTCCTTGTTCCCTACCTAGCCCATCTCCCTGCCCCTCTCTATGGCTGACTGAGCAGCTGCCCGTCCTACCCTCCCAACCATGGTGGAGGTGGGAATGGGAAGGGAAGTGCCCCCAAATAATTTGGGGAGGCACTCCCCAAATTTGAGGAGTGTTCCCAAATGATATGTTCTCAAGGTAGGATGCTCCCCAAATTGCTGTGCACCCATCACAAATTAACCTGGGGGGGCGCTTATCTATGTGAGAGGTAGAGAGGAAAGGGAGCCCCTCTCCATGAGAAAGGAAAACAGAATAGCCCTTTAATTTTAGTTCTGAAGATACTCTCCCAGCACACATGGCCATTCATTTGCCTGTTGACTCCCTTGGAGTTTGCCTTCATCCTCCTTCTGGGTCATCTGTTCCTTCCTTCCTCTTTCTCACCTCCATTCTAGCTGGAGTCTTCAGTGAATTGAGGATTCTGAAGTGATTTGCCTTGACTTGGAGTGAGGCACATTTGTTGGAGAAATATCCTACCGTTTGTGGAAGCACAGAATGTTAAAACTGGAGGGTTTGCGTGTGTATGTGTTTTTGTTGTTGTTATAAATTATCTGTCTAGTCTAATTCTTTCATTTTAAATATGGGAGAACTGAGAACCAGACTTGGAAGGAACTCACCCGAGGTCATTGGGGTAGCAAGTTGCCAAGCTAGGATCCAAACCTACGACCTCAGACGCTGCTAGTCCCCTCCTCACACTGCCTACCTGTATATAACCAGCACTGAAATAGGAAAGCTGGAATGGGGGGGGGGGAACGCCTCCGAGTTTCAGGAAGGCATGCAGTAGACCTCCCTTTGATGTAGAGCCTGATGGGACAGAAGTATGAGTGCCCCTTTGCTCCTTTTGGGTACTGACCAGGGCTCTGACTAGGAACAAGTCCGTGGAAAGCTTTTGAGGGTGCATAGGTCAAATACCTGCTAAGGCCAGAACAGGGAAAATAATGATTGGAAAGGTATTGCACGCTAAGATTGAATTTGGCTTCACACCTTCTCAGGGTAGGCCTAGAGTATTGAGACACCATATGGGAAACAGCCTTCACTCTTCCTTGATCCTGAGTAATGCCCATTGGCTCAGTACGTTCTGGAACCACCATTTTCAGCAAACTGTAGCTTCGTGCAGACTAGATGACCTGAAGCCTAGAGCAGGGACCCACTGTTCTCAACGCCTCCTTGTTACCTACCTGACAACAGTTCCTGTCTTTATTAAGCACTTCCTGTATACTGCGTGTAGGAAGGATAGCAAAGATAGGATTCCTGTCCTCCAGAAGGTGATGTCAACAGTCAGCTACAGCAAGGGGTCAGATATACTATACACATTCTGTATTCTATTACAAGTGCATTATTACGGCACAAAACAATGCCCCGTGAGGTCTGGGAGCAAAGTCATTACCAGCAGGAGGGATGAGGAAGACTTCTTGGAGAAGTGGCCTTGACATTGAGGCTAGAAGAATAGAAAAAGAAATGGGCAGGTAAGAGAGTGAGAAGAACCCGTTGGGGGGGGGGGGAGGAGTATATAAGCCAAAAGGCCAATGGAGTGACTGACTGCAGATGGTGAAGGCTGGGAATGACAGACAAGGGGCATCAAGGAACCCCCACAGTTTTCTGAGCAGACAGATATGACCAGACATCGTCTATGAGGACGATGCTTCAGGCAGCCATACAAAGAATGGATCAGAGACCACTGTCCATGGGAACACCTGGTAGGCTGTTGCAGTCATTCAGATGTGACTTATACTAAACTGTGGTTGGCTGTTCTGCTCTAGTTTAAACCAACTTCTAGAGATGGCATGGTCTAGTGTAAAGAGGCAGAAGACTTGAGGTCGAATCCCACCTCTGATAGTTTACTTCCTGTGTGACTTGGGCAAGTCTCTTCCCTTCCCTGGGCCTCAGTTTCCCCCTGTAAAATGAAGGGCTTGGACTAGATAGTTCTGGCTTTAGATCTAGGAACTATAATTCTCTCTTTCCTAAATCCCAATAGCAGTGACCTGTGTCCCACATAGTATTTGGGTTCTGTTGTAGGGATGAAACACTTGCTGGTACATTAGGGCCAGCACTCTACAGGTCTTGGTACCATGCTGCTCATGGCAGGAACTATGTCAGAAACTGAATTGAATATCTCCTTGGGGCTTCCAAGAGGAAAAGGACCAGCTGGACAGGAGAGAACCTCTCAAGGGCTCCCAGACAGGTAGCTTGAGGATTCCTGTGCTGCTGAGTGAGTGTCCTAAGGCTCAGGAAGGGCCCCCTGGCCCAGATCACACCACTGGCATGTTCTGCCCTTGAACCCAAGCCTTCTGATTTCAGACCCAATGCCCTTTTTAGTAAGCTGTCCTGTGGCTCTTCAAAGGCCAATGAAATGCTGAGTGAGAACAGTATAGCTGTGCCAGGTTGGATGGATGTTTTCTCACAATTTCAGGATGGCAGGCAATTTGGGTCCTCAGGAAAATGGTGCTCCTTCAGATCATTGCTAGTTTGTATTCCTCCCCCCAGTACCCAAGAGTTCCTCCCCCCAACTGGAACCCTGAACTTACCCAAATGAGGACTTTGTTTTATCATTGATATTGGGGAACTTTGGATCTGGAAACCAAAGGGGGTTGGGAAGGGGAGCCAAATTGCATCTCCTTGGACTTCTTGGAGAAACTCAATTATGCTAAGTAAGTGTCACCATTGAGTGACCTGCCCCCCCCACAATCCTTGAATTTGACCCCTCCTTGCATGCCAGTTAGCCCCAAGTATCCTTAGTTGATGAGGGGGGAGGAGAAAGCATATGGTTGGGGGCCCCTACCCTCTGTCTCTAGAATGGTGTGGCAACATATGAGAAAGAACCCTGGGCTGGGATACCTAGATTCAAGTTATTTTATTTGTGGCACTGGATCAGGGGGTTCTCTCTGAGCCTCAGTTTCCTCAAATGAGGGGATTGGCCTATGCCAGGAGTGGGGAGCCTGTGGCCTCGAGGTCATATGTGGCCCTCTAAGTCCTTACTGTGGCCCTTTGACTTCATCCAAATTTGTTCTGTGAAGTTTGGACTCAATCAGAGGGCCACCCTTGAGGACCTAGAGGGCCACATGTGCCATCTACGCTACAGGTTCCCCACACCTGGGCCCTAGGTGACCCAGGAAGGGGCCCTTCCAGCATTACCATGACCATGGGAAGTGCCAGCCACAGATTACTTAGCAGCGTATTCAGTGTTAGCAACACTCTGAAGGTGTGAGCGGGGAGCGGCCTTATGGTGACCATGAAAGTGGGAGTGAGTCAGGGAAGCCTCAAGCTCATTTCACTCATTCCCCTGTGTCAAGCCCTGAAAACCAGGACATGTGTGAGTTAATGGTTCACAGCTTCCTCCTCCCACCCACCTCTCTGGTCAGGTGCTCTTATGGAAAACTCCTTCGACTTAGTCCCTTGGCCTCTGCTTCAAAAATGCAGACGGAGAACAGCTGGTCATCATGTTCTATCTAGCAATTCTCCAAAGTAGTGGCAGTTATGGAAACAGATGTTTGTAGAAAACTCAGGCTCTGGGCTGGAAAGGACCTTGGTAATGAGGCAGAGTGGACAGAACATTGGGTTTGGGGTCAGGGCCTAGCTTCTTGCCATTAGGAGCCATCTGCCCTTGGGCAACTCATGTATTAACCTCCCTGCTCTTCGTTTTGCTTTTTTTTTTGGAGGGCAGTGACTTGCCCAAGGTCACACGGCTAGTTTTTGTGTCAAGTGTCTGAGGCCAGATTTGAACTCAGGTCCTCCTGACTCCAGGGCCGGCGCTCTATTCACTGCACCACTTGGCCGCCTTGTTGCTCTTCATTTTGTCACCTGAAAAATCAGGGGCTTGGATCAGAGCTCTAGAACTCTAAGGGTCCCTTCTGGCTCCACAGGCCCAGAGGGGGCAAGCGATTTACACCAGGTCACACAGCTACCAAGTGGCAGAGCCATGACTAGAATCATTGTCTTCTTCTCTTCTAGGTTTCTGTTCTCCCAGTTGAATAATCTCAGAACCATTTTTGTCTTTCCTCACATGTCTTATTTTTCTAACCAGTGAATTAGGAATAAAGGAATTTCAAGTAGGGAGGAAATAAGGCCTTTAGGCTGAAAGGGGAAAGGAAGCAGAATGCTAGCCAAGTAAGCTGCAAAGTGTTTGGGGTTCTTTTCCGTGAGTGGGGAAAGCTTCTCAGCTGACAATCTTCTGTTTCCAGCCCAGAGTCCAGGAAATGCCCCTGAAGGAGAAGGGTCTGGGAGCTTGATACTGGGCTACAAGTGGAGGATTTCCTCATTTGGAGGGGCATAGGCTTCAGAGCAGACAGGAACCTCAGAGGTCATCTGGTCCAACTTCTTTATTTTTATAGAGGAAGAATTCTCAAATCCAGAGAGGGAAGGGACTTGTCCAAGGTCACACAGCTAATGTCTTGAAGCAGATCTGAGGAAATAGCATGATATAGTAAAAAAAAAAATGCTAGCACTAGTGGCCTAGACCCTGCATTCCTGCTTCCTCTCTGTGTGACCTTGAGTGACTTCTTATCTGTAGCCTCAGAGACCTCTTCAACAGAATGAGGGGCTCAAACTCAATTTCTTGGGCTTCTCTCAGCTCTAGATCAAGGATCCTAGGTCTGAGGTGGGATTTGAACTCAGGAAGTTGGGTCTTCTTGACTCCAGGCCAAGCACTCTATCCACTGCAATGCCACCTAGCTGTCCCTAGGGAGAGGTAGGTGGGTATATATATATATGTGGATGAGGGTGTTGGGTGTGTATGTATGTGTGTGGAGGGGTAGATGTGGTGGGGTATGTATGTGTGGGGGTATGGATATGGGGGGTGTATGGATGTGAGGGGGGATACATTTTTTTTTGCTTTTTTTTTTTTTTTGGAGGGAGGAAGGCAGGGAAGTTGGGGTATGTGTGTGGGTGGGAGGGTGTCCCACCCTGCTTCTAAGCATCAGAGTCCTCTCTCAGCTGCCTAATTTCCCTGAGGCAGTCATTCTTTACTGGAGAATACATATTTGGAACCCAACTGACAGCCACAGGGCCACAAGATTGGGCATCAGAGGATTGGGGTTCAAATGGGATGCTGTTGCTTATTGGCTCCATGACTGACTCTCTGGCCCTCAGTTTCCTCTTCTGGAAAATGAACGCATCATTCTAACTGAACTCTAGGTATAGCAGCCCTTTTGTTCATGGGTGGTCCCTGTGGCCCAGTAGAGTGAAAAGAGATTGGGGAGCAAACTGACCTGAGGCCCAGGCTACCTTAGGCCAGGCCAGGAGCATGGGGCAGCTCAGAAATGCTGGCCTGGTAGATTCTGCCCTGGGAGGAGAGTCTCACGGCAGGCTCCCTATGTCAAGGCACCAACACTGAAATGGGCAGACACATGCCAAGTATGCATAAAGTCGTTTTGAATGGGGAAGCAGAGCCATCACCCTGGGCTAACTGTATCTATTCCTTTGTTCAGGAAGCACTTATGTGTTGGGAACTGTGCTGGGCCCTAGGAATGCAAAGACAAAGGCCAAAGTGAGACAGTTGTCCTCACTGGGAGCTGCTGCATGCCCACGGACAGATAAATAAATACAGAAGGATTGAGGGGGGGCAGCATTAAGTACTAGGAAAATGAGAGAGGCCTAGTAAAGGAGATGGTGCCCTCCTAGAAAGAGGAGAGTGAAGGAAAGGGCTAGGGGCTAGGGAGAATCCTCTTGAATTGGAGATGCCCATAGGAAGGCCAATTAGAAATGCCCGCTAGGCAGTTGGTGATGGAGGCCAATCAAGCTCCTGGTTCTACTCCCCAGCCTTGATTATTCCATCTTTCAGATGGGATAGTAACCCTAGCCTCTCATACCTGCAGATAATACTGTGCTGGAAAACATTTTTGAAAATAAAAAGCCTCCCCTACATGGCTCTGTTTTGCTGCTCAAACGCCTCTTGGCATTAGACCTCTTTTGGGAACACTGCCCCAAAGCCCACGTAGGTGGGGTTCACCTGGCCAGAGGACCCCTCAGCCAGTAGTGTGGCAATACCCAGTAGAATGGGGCATCTGCCTTTGGCATTACTGGAGACTTGTGGACCACTCCTGCCTCTGCTGATTGCTAGCTGTATGGCCCTGATCTAGTCCTTTCCTGTCTGTAGGCCTCAAGATTCTGTATCTTTAGAATGAAGGGCTTGGACTAGCTTGCCTCAGAGGCTTCTTTGATCCTGAAAGAACTGCCAGCCAGTTGTATGGGCCTACACTCCCTAGGAGCACAGAAATACTGCAGTAAAGCTCCTAGTGAGATGAAGTCAGTCCAGTAACCCATTTTGACACCAAGAGGAGCTAAAGGCCAAAGACGTTTGGTCACTTGCCCAGGCCCAAACTGCAAGTCAGGATGGGGCCACAGTTAGCCCAGCCTGCCTTTCAGGCCCAAGGCTGGCAATTGGTTCTGTGGTAAGCTGAGGTTGCAAACTGGGTTAGCTGTTTTGTGACTTCTTTGGGAATGAGGCTGAAGCCAGACTTAGCAGAGCTTGTCAGACTGAGCTTGTCCCTCTGTAGGGTTGCTAAAAGAACTCTGGTGACCGGTAGGCTGTCCTCCATCTCCTCTGAGGACAAGCTGAAACTGGAGCAGGCTGGATTTAGGAAAGCTTGGAGGAAGAACAGACTGCCAGGGCCATTCAGTACTTGGGTGAGTAACCAGGGAATGCTGGTACAAGCTCCTTCCACAGAGATGGTTTTGAAATCAGGAGAGTGAGAGACCAAGCTTGCCTGAAGGCAGATGGGTGTACCAGATGACCAGGGAGAAAAGTTTCTGGATTGGTGACTCTGGTCCTGTGGAAATTACAGACACTCCCAGTCCTGCCCAAAGCCCCTCTGAGGTAAGTCAGGGGCTGTTGGTGCAGGCTCCAGGAGAGGCTGAGGGCCACTGAGTCCGAGGTACTGGGCAAGATCCCAGCTCTGCTGTCTACACTGCACCTCCATGATCATGGGCAGGATACCTCCCTCTCCGGGCTTCTTTTTCCTCCTCTGTAAAATGAAAGGGTTGGGCTATACAATCTGAAGGACCCTTTCAGCTTGAGAATCTAGAATTCTGTGATGTGCTGGGCCCCCAGCCAAGGTAAGATGTACTGGTGCACTGGGGGCTGGGTCAGGGTGGATAGAAGACAGGGTTTGAACTCCCTCCCTCCCTCCCTCCTTCCTTCCCTTCCTTTCTTCCTCTTTCCCTTCCTCCTTTTTCTCCTTCCTCTTCTTTCCTTCCCTTTCTTCTTTCCTCCCTCCCTCCTCCTCTTCCTCCCTTCCTTCCCCTTCACTCCCTCCTCTTCCTCTCCCTCC